>NW_016909198.1:192098-221682 GCF_001483705.2 Eufriesea mexicana | reverse complement strand
AGGCTAGTCGGTCTTTCGAATAATCGCGATCTCGTTCGGGCGCGTCGCGATTTTCTATTTGCTCGCGTGTTTGATATTTCATTCCCTATTTTTATGGGAACTTGAAAATATCTTAGCGTTGCGACAGTAGAGTTTTAGTATATCGAATCGAAGTACCCTTTGCAAGACACGAAATATAATAAAGTTTCAGTAGAGTCATTTTAACTTAATTCGCTCCAAGTTAGATTAGGGTACCTTTGATACAGGTAGCGCCAGCAGGCAGCGCCACTAGGGCGCATGTTGGGTCTCGATGCGTAGCCACCTCCACGTGGTGAGACCTGGTAATTGGTATCGTTTCCCAAAGAATAATTTTTGGAAAACGATACCAAGCTGAGAGCTACACACGAAGTTTAGGATATTTCCTATCTCTTGTAAATTTTCAATGTTCCCTTTGGAATTTGAAAATAGAGAGTGGGCAATATCTGTTTGAGTGATATTTAAATGAAGAGGAATTAAGCTAACAAGGAGAGTGCAAGTCTTTCGATTTAGTTGAAACTTTGCAGCTTTGTAGATATCGTCATGCAGTTTAAGAAAATACATCATTATAGCCGCAACTACTCAATAGTTTTTGAGATATTTGTGATCAAATGTTTTATTACTTCTTTAATTATACATTTCTTTGTAATGTGCTTCAAGTTAAGTTGTATCGTATCGTGGACGGTCGAGAATTGCTGTAGTGCAGGAGCGGTGTTCGATTCCTGTCCCGATAGGTTTTTGATAGTTTTTCAATATATTCTTTATTTTGTATTTATTTTGCATTGTAAATAAATAATTGTAATTAAAATTTCTTAATAAAAAAAATTATTTTTTACGCATTCTTATGCTAGTATATATTTATTACTAAATAATAAAAATATTATCGAAGAATAATACTTTTCCATAGCAATCTTATTTACTACAGGAAATACAAAATCTATTGCTCATGTAAGTATTAATTATTAAATTAAACATCGTATAAGAATTTTGCCTATAATTCCAACTTTGCTCTGCAGCTATAAATGTTCATGAATTAATTACAAAACCATTAATTATTAATTTTCTACTGCCCAATTGATTTCTAGTATCCAGTTGGAATAAAAATTTTACCGCCTGCGATCAACGCCATCTATGATTTGGGCTCAAAAATCAAGAAAGTAATAGGAATATAGAATAGGCAAAGAGGTCGTCGAAGAGCTCGTCACGTGGTAGAAAAGGACAAATAGGGGATAGAAAAGGATAAAATAGCTCCGGCAGTGAACAATTATTAATTACTCAATTTCCGTAAACAATTTGTGAACTTTTATCATTTCATTGCAAAGCTGGAACTTCAGGCTACATTCTTATGTAATTTTCGTAAGGAATTTTGCTCTAGATTGTTAGTTATTAATTTTTATTTGATGGCGTCTATGATTTCGTAACAGCGACCATCACGATCTTCCGTGAAAATATTTAATACTCAACGAAACTAGAAGCAAAATGTGATTAAAAGTTATATGAGAAGAATCGCAAGAACATTATTCTTCTAATGAGTGTATAAAGTTTCATAAATTAATTGCGTAAAAGATTGTAATTAACGAAAAACCAATGGCGTCTTCGACAACAATTCAAACACTCCGTACAGTAATAATTAATAATTAATTAATTGGGGACAAATTTGTATCAAAAAATTTATTGGAAAGTTCTTGAAGGATCTGTCTTTAAGATGCAATTATAAAAGTTCATAAATTAATCGCAGGAATTGAGTAATTAATTAATTTTCTAATAAAAATTCAAACAACGACGGTCAGCACCACCTATGATTTTTATCTGGAAGCTTGTGCTCAGTTACTTCTGGTACAAAACTATAGGTTGCGCGGACTGTTCTTTTTTGAATATTAATCAGAAAAATAATATACATGTGATATAATATACAAAATAAAATTAATTGTAGGCTGTTTCGAATAAGTTAGTTTAGATTTGTATTATTTGCATTATTTATATTGCAAGGAAGTGTAAATACAGTAGCAAATTGCAAAGTAATATATAAATCGTCAAAAATGTAGAGAATGACGGATAATGCAAAGATGGTAATTGAAAGGGTAATGTAGAATACGGCCAAAAATGGAGAGATTATTATCTATAATATAGAAAACAAGAATTAACGAAGAGATGCAAGGTAACTCGATAATCGGAATGTAGTATTCCACTTTTATTTATGAGATGATAAATAACTTGACAATCGATAATGTAGAGAACGAGCAGTGCGTACGAATTGATATGAATTCCGATAATCAGTAATGTAGAAAACATTGATACCGAAGTGATGTTGTATATCTCGATAATCGGTAATGTAGAAAACGACTGGTACCGAAGAGAAATAAAGTACCTCGATAATGGGTATTGGTATTACAACCAGTAAGGAAGAGATTTTAATTAACTCGGTAATCGATAACGTGGAAAATAACCGTAAATGTCGGAATGGTAAGTACCTCGATAATCGGTAATGTAGAAAACAAGTAGTTCTGAAGATATAAGTAACTTGATAACAGATAATGTAGAATGCAACCGTTACTGGAACGATAATAAGTAACTCGATAATCCGTTATGCAGAAACAAACAATACTGAAGACATAATTAAGAGCTCAATAATCGTTAATGTTGAAAACTAGTAATAATCCGTTGATGATAAGTAACTCGATAATAATTATTGTAGAAAACAATTTTTATTACAATGATATTAAGTACCTTGCTAATTATTAATGCAGAAATCAAGCAATACTGCGAAAGTGATAAGTCCCTCGATAATCGGTAATGTAGAATACTAGCAATAGTGCAGTGATGATAAATAACTCGATAATGGGTTAAGTAGAAGGCAACTGTATCTGCATCAATGATAAGTAACTCCATAATCGATAATGTAGAAATATCTATTACCGGAAAGATAACCTGTCACACGATAATAGGTAATGTAGAATGATACTCATATTTATGACACTATAAGTAACTCGGTAATATTCTTAATGTAAATATATAATACAAGTGAAAAAATTAGTAAATTAATGGCTATAATGGCTACTACTTGAACGAACAACATATTAGTGGTAAATTGACATACGAAAAGTTAATAAATTATTAAATTTATTGTTAGTAACAAAGTAAAATAGTTACTAACAAGTAATTTGCAATATATATTGACGATAAAGGTAAGAGAAGTTAATAAATTGTTAGTTATTATAGCGGAAAGGTAACTTTTTGGGGGAATCGGTAAAGTTCGGAAATTTTCGTTGATCTTCGGCCGGCCGCCGCTATATTAGGGGTCCGCGTTGTGGCTCGAACCAGTTGTCGGTTGGATTTCGTAGGAGTTTGGTCGCAATTTTCTCGGTGCCGAAGGGTTTCTGAAAGTGTGGTTGTAGTTATCCGTGATTGGTGACTAGAATTTTAGTTAGCCGATAGCTACTATACACTACACCTACACCACAACCTCTTAAATGATTTTTTCTTCTGCATACTAATTATTTTCTCTTCCAGGTACTAATTACTTTTCCTTCAGGTGTTAATTATTTTTCTTCTTTCAGATTTTATTCCTTTTATTTTATTTTTCATTGTTTGAGAATTCGAGTATTTCATACAATATTCCAATGCTTCGTCGTTGGTTTATTCATGTCTCATCGTTGTCTAAATTTTTCCTTTCGCAAATTTTAGGTCTCCCATTCGTTTCGTTTTCGTCAGAGCGTTCGAGTATTTCGTATAATTCTGGAGCGTTTTCTCGTTGGTATGTTTATATCTCAGCGTTGGGATATTTCTGTCTCGTAGTTAGGTTGCTTAGTTCTCGTCGATGGATTTCTCGTTCCACTTGGTTATTAACCTTCATGATTTCTATTTCTTTTGCTTTTGTTTCCTTTCCTCTTAGTTATCCGTTTCCTTTCAGGTTCACATTAACAATAATATATTCTGTTTCAGCTTTTAGGGTTCTCAAGATTCTCAAGTTTCCTCAAGACTTCATTTGGAACACATCAATGGACAACGCGAAGTGCGTGCGTCTACTTTTAAGCAGCCATAAGATAGACTTCTAGGCTAATTGTAAGTCCCATGTGTGCGCTGTCTGTACATAGGTAAGCTACCTAACTTGGAGCGAATATATCCATCCTATATTTGTTTTTTCTCATCCCTCTCGATCACCAAACAGAACGTAATCATTCGATAATGAACGTAATCAGATCGATAATCACGATCTTTCCTAAGTACTGACTAGCCTACGCGACGTGCTCTCGTGTACTAGATAATTATGTGCTTCGTAAGTCATCCTCACGATTCGTCTTCGACACTCATTTCCAGCCACTGTTACTCTCGTCATGCATCGGGTTCCAGGGTGGCCCTTGGGTCATTGTTTCTTCTGAACTTGATGCGGGGGTCCAGCTGCCTCGGTCGTACGAATCTGGGATTCAGGCCTGCAGTTGGACAGGCATAGTGTCTACGGTTAGACCACAGGTCTATTACTTATTCGCATGTTTGACATTTTATTCCCTATTTTTATTCGAATTTGGAAATATTAGAGTCTGTTAAGTGAAATATATTAGTGTTGCGACAGTAGAGTTTTAGTATATCGAATCGAAGTACCCTTTGCAAGACACGAAATATAATAGAGTGTCAGTAGAGTCGGTTTAACTTAATTCGCTTCAAGTTAGATTAGATACCTTTGATACGAATAGCGTCATTAGGCTGCGCCACTAGGGCGCGTGTCGGATCTCGATGCGTAGCCACCTCCACGTGGTGAGACCTGGTAATTGATATCGTTTCCCAAAGTATAATCTTTGGGATACTATACCAAGCTAAGAGCTACGCACAAAATTTAAGATGTGCTCATCTCTTATAAATTATCAATGTTTTCATTAAACTTTGAAAACAAAGAGTGGGCTATATCTGACAGCAATATGAAAATTAAGACGAATCAAGTGTGGGAGGTAAGGTAAGTATGGTTAGTATGATAAGCAAGGCAGGTAAGGTGAATAAAACAATTAAAAGTCTACTGCAATAGCAGTCTATGTATATTCATGCAAATGCAGCAAAATTTGTCTCGATAGAATTATTAGGAAGTCATGCCATTTCTTACCATCGATCGGTGAACGACCTCTGGACATGTTATGTATGCCTAATACAAAATCGCAATATTGGCAGAAAATTTTATGTCGAGTTTGTAAAAGTATTATCCAAAAAAAATTCTTGAAAATAACGACAGATCTCGGAATTAATCGACGAACAACCTCCCACCATATTATATATTCCTGATATAAAATCGTGAAATCGGCCGAAAATTTTTCACTAAGACTCCAAACATATTGCCAGCAAAATTCTTGGACATGACGCCATTACTAGGAACTATCTCGGCGAGCGACCTCCTGCCATATTATGTTCTCCTGATACAAAATCGCGAAATCGGTCAAAAATTTTTCATTGAGGCCGCGCAAGCATTATCCACCGACGCGGCAAAAGTATTGACCAGAAGCGGGAAAAGTATTGACCAGAAGCGGGAAAAGTATTGACCAGAAGCGGGAAAGGTATTGACCAGAAGCGGGAAAAGTATTGACCAGAAGCGGGAAAAGTATTGACCAGAAGCGGGAAAAGTATCGGCCAGACGCGGGAAAAGTATTGTCCGCGTACATTGCAAAAGTATTGTCCAAGAATTTTTGGAAATGACGTGATTTCTTGAAAGTGGCTCACTAAGAGACCTCCTTTCATGTTATGTTACCCTGGTACAAATTCGTGATATTGGCCAAGGATTTCACTCACAGCCTGCAATAGGCTAGACCAGAGAATTCAAGGAAATTAGGTCCGTCTTCAAAACGCTATAAAATCCGAACCACATGACCTACACCCACGCAAATTTCACACAAGATACCTATGCACCTGAGGATTAGTTTGATTCTACCCGCACTCGATTCGGCCGCCATCGAAAAATGTCGATTTTTACCTCACAATTTCATATCGAAATATTCCGACGAAAATCATCAAAAAATCTCGCAAGCTCGAAAGCTCGCAAAAGCTACACCTACTCGTAGGGGACACTGTAAGCTCTCATGTGCTCAAAGCTCGCACTCCTAGCGTCACTAGAAAGCTCGCAACAGCGTCAAATGTATCTCCCAAACCGATATACTCAGAACCACATATGCTCGCTTTGAAACGCTGTAACATTCGAACCACGTGACCTACACCCACGCAATTTTCACACATGATACCTATGCACCTGAGGATTAGTTTGATTCTACCCGCACTCGATTCGGCCGCCATCGAAAAATGTCGATTTTTACCTCACAATTTCATATCGAAATATTCCGACGAAAATCATCAAAAAATCTCGCAAGCTCGAAAGCTCGCAAAAGCTACACCTACTCGTAGGGGACACTGTAAGCTCTCATGTGCTCAAAGCTCGCACTCCTAGCGTCACTAGAAAGCTCGCAACAGCGTCAAATGTATCTCCCAAACCGATATACTCAGAACCACATATGCTCGCTTTGAAACGCTGTAACATTCGAACCACGTGACCTACACCCACGCAATTTTCACACATGATACCTATGCACCTGAGGATTAGTTTGATTCTACCCGCACTCGATTCGGCCGCCATCGAAAAATGTCGATTTTTACCTCACAATTTCATATCGAAATATTCCGACGAAAATCATCAAAAAATCTCGCAAGCTCGAAAGCTCGCAAAAGCTACACCTACTCGTAGGGGACACTGTAAGCTCTCATGTGCTCAAAGCTCGCACTCCTAGCGTCACTAGAAAGCTCGCAACAGCGTCAAATGTATCTCCCAAACCGATATACTCAGAACCACATATGCTCGCTTTGAAACGCTGTAACATTCGAACCACGTGACCTACACCCACGCAATTTTCACACATGATACCTATGCACCTGAGGATTAGTTTGATTCTACCCGCACTCGATTCGGCCGCCATCGAAAAATGTCGATTTTTACCTCACAATTTCATATCGAAATATTCCGACGAAAATCATCAAAAAATCTCGCAAGCTCGAAAGCTCGCAAAAGCTACACCTACTCGTAGGGGACACTGTAAGCTCTCATGTGCTCAAAGCTCGCACTCCTAGCGTCACTAGAAAGCTCGCAACAGCGTCAAATGTATCTCCCAAACCGATATACTCAGAACCACATATGCTCGCTTTGAAACGCTGTAACATTCGAACCACGTGACCTACACCCACGCAATTTTCACACATGATACCTATGCACCTGAGGATTAGTTTGATTCTACCCGCACTCGATTCGGCCGCCATCGAAAAATGTCGATTTTTACCTCACAATTTCATATCGAAATATTCCGACGAAAATCATCAAAAAATCTCGCAAGCTCGAAAGCTCGCAAAAGCTACACCTACTCGTAGGGGACACTGTAAGCTCTCATGTGCTCAAAGCTCGCACTCCTAGCGTCACTAGAAAGCTCGCAACAGCGTCAAATGTATCTCCCAAACCGATATACTCAGAACCACATATGCTCGCTTTGAAACGCTGTAACATTCGAACCACGTGACCTACACCCACGCAATTTTCACACATGATACCTATGCACCTGAGGATTAGTTTGATTCTACCCGCACTCGATTCGGCCGCCATCGAAAAATGTCGATTTTTACCTCACAATTTCATATCGAAATATTCCGACGAAAATCATCAAAAAATCTCGCAAGCTCGAAAGCTCGCAAAAGCTACACCTACTCGTAGGGGACACTGTAAGCTCTCATGTGCTCAAAGCTCGCACTCCTAGCGTCACTAGAAAGCTCGCAACAGCGTCAAATGTATCTCCCAAACCGATATACTCAGAACCACATATGCTCGCTTTGAAACGCTGTAACATTCGAACCACGTGACCTACACCCACGCAATTTTCACACATGATACCTATGCACCTGAGGATTAGTTTGATTCTACCCGCACTCGATTCGGCCGCCATCGAAAAATGTCGATTTTTACCTCACAATTTCATATCGAAATATTCCGACGAAAATCATCAAAAAATCTCGCAAGCTCGAAAGCTCGCAAAAGCTACACCTACTCGTAGGGGACACTGTAAGCTCTCATGTGCTCAAAGCTCGCACTCCTAGCGTCACTAGAAAGCTCGCAACAGCGTCAAATGTATCTCCCAAACCGATATACTCAGAACCACATATGCTCGCTTTGAAACGCTGTAACATTCGAACCACGTGACCTACACCCACGCAATTTTCACACATGATACCTATGCACCTGAGGATTAGTTTGATTCTACCCGCACTCGATTCGGCCGCCATCGAAAAATGTCGATTTTTACCTCACAATTTCATATCGAAATATTCCGACGAAAATCATCAAAAAATCTCGCAAGCTCGAAAGCTCGCAAAAGCTACACCTACTCGTAGGGGACACTGTAAGCTCTCATGTGCTCAAAGCTCGCACTCCTAGCGTCACTAGAAAGCTCGCAACAGCGTCAAATGTATCTCCCAAACCGATATACTCAGAACCACATATGCTCGCTTTGAAACGCTGTAACATTCGAACCACGTGACCTACACCCACGCAATTTTCACACATGATACCTATGCACCTGAGGATTAGTTTGATTCTACCCGCACTCGATTCGGCCGCCATCGAAAAATGTCGATTTTTACCTCACAATTTCATATCGAAATATTCCGACGAAAATCATCAAAAAATCTCGCAAGCTCGAAAGCTCGCAAAAGCTACACCTACTCGTAGGGGACACTGTAAGCTCTCATGTGCTCAAAGCTCGCACTCCTAGCGTCACTAGAAAGCTCGCAACAGCGTCAAATGTATCTCCCAAACCGATATACTCAGAACCACATATGCTCGCTTTGAAACGCTGTAACATTCGAACCACGTGACCTACACCCACGCAATTTTCACACATGATACCTATGCACCTGAGGATTAGTTTGATTCTACCCGCACTCGATTCGGCCGCCATCGAAAAATGTCGATTTTTACCTCACAATTTCATATCGAAATATTCCGACGAAAATCATCAAAAAATCTCGCAAGCTCGAAAGCTCGCAAAAGCTACACCTACTCGTAGGGGACACTGTAAGCTCTCATGTGCTCAAAGCTCGCACTCCTAGCGTCACTAGAAAGCTCGCAACAGCGTCAAATGTATCTCCCAAACCGATATACTCAGAACCACATATGCTCGCTTTGAAACGCTGTAACATTCGAACCACGTGACCTACACCCACGCAATTTTCACACATGATACCTATGCACCTGAGGATTAGTTTGATTCTACCCGCACTCGATTCGGCCGCCATCGAAAAATGTCGATTTTTACCTCACAATTTCATATCGAAATATTCCGACGAAAATCATCAAAAAATCTCGCAAGCTCGAAAGCTCGCAAAAGCTACACCTACTCGTAGGGGACACTGTAAGCTCTCATGTGCTCAAAGCTCGCACTCCTAGCGTCACTAGAAAGCTCGCAACAGCGTCAAATGTATCTCCCAAACCGATATACTCAGAACCACATATGCTCGCTTTGAAACGCTGTAACATTCGAACCACGTGACCTACACCCACGCAATTTTCACACATGATACCTATGCACCTGAGGATTAGTTTGATTCTACCCGCACTCGATTCGGCCGCCATCGAAAAATGTCGATTTTTACCTCACAATTTCATATCGAAATATTCCGACGAAAATCATCAAAAAATCTCGCAAGCTCGAAAGCTCGCAAAAGCTACACCTACTCGTAGGGGACACTGTAAGCTCTCATGTGCTCAAAGCTCGCACTCCTAGCGTCACTAGAAAGCTCGCAACAGCGTCAAATGTATCTCCCAAACCGATATACTCAGAACCACATATGCTCGCTTTGAAACGCTGTAACATTCGAACCACGTGACCTACACCCACGCAATTTTCACACATGATACCTATGCACCTGAGGATTAGTTTGATTCTACCCGCACTCGATTCGGCCGCCATCGAAAAATGTCGATTTTTACCTCACAATTTCATATCGAAATATTCCGACGAAAATCATCAAAAAATCTCGCAAGCTCGAAAGCTCGCAAAAGCTACACCTACTCGTAGGGGACACTGTAAGCTCTCATGTGCTCAAAGCTCGCACTCCTAGCGTCACTAGAAAGCTCGCAACAGCGTCAAATGTATCTCCCAAACCGATATACTCAGAACCACATATGCTCGCTTTGAAACGCTGTAACATTCGAACCACGTGACCTACACCCACGCAATTTTCACACATGATACCTATGCACCTGAGGATTAGTTTGATTCTACCCGCACTCGATTCGGCCGCCATCGAAAAATGTCGATTTTTACCTCACAATTTCATATCGAAATATTCCGACGAAAATCATCAAAAAATCTCGCAAGCTCGAAAGCTCGCAAAAGCTACACCTACTCGTAGGGGACACTGTAAGCTCTCATGTGCTCAAAGCTCGCACTCCTAGCGTCACTAGAAAGCTCGCAACAGCGTCAAATGTATCTCCCAAACCGATATACTCAGAACCACATATGCTCGCTTTGAAACGCTGTAACATTCGAACCACGTGACCTACACCCACGCAATTTTCACACATGATACCTATGCACCTGAGGATTAGTTTGATTCTACCCGCACTCGATTCGGCCGCCATCGAAAAATGTCGATTTTTACCTCACAATTTCATATCGAAATATTCCGACGAAAATCATCAAAAAATCTCGCAAGCTCGAAAGCTCGCAAAAGCTACACCTACTCGTAGGGGACACTGTAAGCTCTCATGTGCTCAAAGCTCGCACTCCTAGCGTCACTAGAAAGCTCGCAACAGCGTCAAATGTATCTCCCAAACCGATATACTCAGAACCACATATGCTCGCTTTGAAACGCTGTAACATTCGAACCACGTGACCTACACCCACGCAATTTTCACACATGATACCTATGCACCTGAGGATTAGTTTGATTCTACCCGCACTCGATTCGGCCGCCATCGAAAAATGTCGATTTTTACCTCACAATTTCATATCGAAATATTCCGACGAAAATCATCAAAAAATCTCGCAAGCTCGAAAGCTCGCAAAAGCTACACCTACTCGTAGGGGACACTGTAAGCTCTCATGTGCTCAAAGCTCGCACTCCTAGCGTCACTAGAAAGCTCGCAACAGCGTCAAATGTATCTCCCAAACCGATATACTCAGAACCACATATGCTCGCTTTGAAACGCTGTAACATTCGAACCACGTGACCTACACCCACGCAATTTTCACACATGATACCTATGCACCTGAGGATTAGTTTGATTCTACCCGCACTCGATTCGGCCGCCATCGAAAAATGTCGATTTTTACCTCACAATTTCATATCGAAATATTCCGACGAAAATCATCAAAAAATCTCGCAAGTCTGCTTCAGTTTTTGAACTGTCCTTTACTTCTTCATTTTCCAGTACTATTATTCTTGGTATAATATCAGCAAATGGATTGTTCAATATTATAGATTTTAACAATCTTGGAGGATAAAGTAGTCTATCATTCTACAAAGAAGAGGAAATATGATATTTCTATCATTTCTTGACATATTTTCTGGTAAACATTAAATTTACCTCATCTACAAGTGCTTTTTCAAGTTCAAGCATATCATATGTAGTTTCTTCAGTAACTTTACCAAAGATTGTACGTTTACTCTGCAATTCTGATGTAGAACTAAGAGTAAAGAGGAATTGGGAAGTATTGTCATCTTTTCCAGCATTTGCCACAGCAATTAAACCTCGTCCATAAGAACGTAATTCTTGTAAGAAATTCGTCCTAAAACACATAAATCCAATAATTATTTTTGAGTAAAAAAGGAATTCATTTTATTTTTAAATATAGTCTCACCTTAAATGGTTCTCCATATATTTTACCACCTTCTCCTGTACCTGTGGGATCAGCACCTTGTGTATGAAATATAAGGTCATGGTAATAACCTTTCACACATAATTGTATGAAATTTCTATATGCTTTTGGAGTTTCTTTTGTGGATAATTCTGACCCAATATCACCAACAGTTGTTCTCATTACAACCTAGTTATAACAAATATATTAGCTTTATTAATGTAAAATACTTTCAAAATCAAATTTATCGAAACTTATTATTTATTATTCTAATTCAGATTAGAAATTGTTTAATATATTAATACAGAAATTTGAAAAGTAAATATTGTATATACGTTATATTTCTAAAAACAGATATACAATCTATTGAAATATTATTAACTAATACTTACTTAAGCCATAGTGGGTGGCTCTTGCATATAAATATTACTCATGCTTGTAAGTCCCCTATAATAAAAAAAAATCCTTCGTCAATAATATTGCATATTAAATTTTTAGTCATTTATAAATCAGTCAACCAAATGGTTCTTTCCTCGAATAATCATCAGCAGGTAAGACGAACCTTTTACCTCCTTTTGATATTGGCTTAATAAAGTCCATGATGTGCCACAGCACCATTATACTTGCTGCTTTTATATTTTCCAAGTTCCCATAGATATTTCTAAACATTTGTGCCTTAATGCAACATTTATTCAGTATATTCAATTTAGCTTTATCTTTAATAACTATTACCACTTGTTCATTCTCCATCTCTTCAATGATCCTCATATTTCCATGTCGATGCCACACATTTTTCTCTGTTGATACATATGCTGCTTCTTTTTTGCTTCTTGATTCCGCATAACATGCGTTTCCTCTTGTCACTTCTTTTATTCAAATTTAACACATTAGCGATGATCATTGACTTTGACCACTCATATTAATATTTATTTACATTAGGAATACAACATACCTTTCAATCTCACTGTATTCTCCATATCTTTTTTTTATAAGAGGCCATTACCTAAATTAATTCTATTCCTTTTTGTCTACCTAAACCATCTCCATTTCCTGAATTTTTATTTTACCATCAAAGATTTCTATCTTGTATGTCATATGGTTAACCGACCTAGAATACAATAGACATATACTTTACATATTTATATTGCAGCTTCCCTTTTTTCTTGCTATAAAGTATAATTCTTGGCATCTACGCTGATGATATTTCATGGGTCCAATATTCTTCTATTGTTGCACGTGTCTCTTTATTTCAACAGAATATTGTCTTTTCTAACTTACACTATTTAATTATAACTAAAGGTTATGTCAATACAAATACTTACATTCTTTTCGTGATGCAGGCTCACCTACATGGACACAACAATGCTTCCGGCGTTTGTTTGTAATTTTTTCTCATTTCCCATGCACTCTCCTGTTCACTTGGAGAAAAATTAACAAATCGCTCAATTTCTGTGCTTAATTTATGAAATTTTATAATTGCGTTGTAAAGGCATACCTTTGCATATTTGTCGTCTACCCGGTAAAGAAATGAATGCTGATTGTCTAATTAAAACCGCTGTTTCGGCTGAATTTATTAAAGAATGTAGAAAACTTTATGATTTTATTTATTAAAATAAATTAAAATATATTAGGTGCACGTAACCAGAGTTAGTAAACTATTTGAGAAACTATTCCAAAATCATAGATGGCGCTGATCGCAGGCGGTAAAATTTGTATTCGAACTGGATACTAGAAATCAATTCGACAGTAGAAAATTAATAAATTGCCAAGTTTTTGTAATTAATTCATGAAAATTTATAGCTGCACAGCAAAGTTGGAATTATAGGCAACATTCTTATAGGATGTTTAATTTAATAATTAATACTTACATGAGCGATAGGTTTTGTATTTCCTGTAGTAAACAAGATTGCTATAGAAAAGTATTTTTCTTACATAATATTATTATTTTGTAATAAATATAAACTAGCATAAGGAAGCGTAAAGAATAAATTTTTTTATTAAGAAACTTTATTTATAATTGTGTATTTACAATGTTTTCATAGGCGAAAAATAAAAACAAAACAAAAAATATATTTAAAAGAATTATCAAAACTATGGACGGGAATCGAACCCCGGTCCTCCAGTATATCAATTCTCGATCGTCCATGATTTTACATCATCTCCAACAATTCTCTAGACAATACTTTTTCTACTTTGCAGTACATTTTAATAATTTTACTTACCTCATACTTACCTTGTACTTACCTTCCCTTACTTGCAATTCCTCCCCTTACTTACCTTAATCCCTCTTCATTTAAATATCATTTAAACAGATATTGCCCACTCTCTATTTTCAAATTCCAAAGGGAACATTGAAAATTTACAAGAGGTAGGAAATATCCTAAACTTTGTGCGCAGCTCTTAGCTTGGTATCGATTCCCAAAAATTATTCTTTGGAAAACGATACCAATTACCAGGTCTCACCACGTGGAGGTGGCTACGCATCGAGACCCGACATGCGCCCTAGTGGCGCAGCCTGCTGGTGCTACCTGTATCAAAGGTACCCTAATCTAACTTGGAGCGAATTAAGTTAAAGTGACTCTACTGACACTTTATTTTATTTCGTGTCTTACAAAGGGAACTTCGATTCGGTATACTGAAACTCTACTGTCGCAACGCTAAGATATTTTCAAGTTCCCATAAAAATAGGGAATGAAATATCAAACACGCGAGCAAATAGAAAATCGCGACGCGCCCGAACGAGATCGCGATTATTCGAAAGACCGACTAGCCTAGGCGATGTACTCCCGTGTACAGAGATAACTTCATACCTCGGCACCCTCCCGATCGGGCCTAGCTCAATTCCAGTCACTGTCGCACTCGCCAAGACTTACACGTGGACCAAGGATAGTCCCTGAACCAATGAAACTTCTAGTGTCAACGCGAGGGCCCTGCTGGGCGGTTGCCGGCCAAGACAGACACTTCGCATCCCAGCCACACGGGGTAGAACTTAATCATCCCTGTGGTCTAACCGTAGATGGTACTAGTCCGTCAGCCAGCATGTGCCCGAGCCCCAGTCGCGTACGACTTAGGCAGCGGACCGCCCCGTCGAGGTCAGAAGACGCACTGATCCGAGGGGGTCACCCTGGAACCCGATGCATGACGAGATTGACAGTGACTGGAAATGAGTGTCGGAGACGAGTCGTGAGGATGACTTACGAAGCATGTACTTATCGAGTACACGAGAGCACGTCGCGTAGGCTAGTCGGTACTTACGAACGATCGCGATTATCGCGAGAACAATTATGTTCTATTTGCTAAACGAGGGGGATAAGAAAATGATAGAGAATTTATAAATTTCGCTCCAAATTAGGTAGCTTACCTTTGTACAGATAGCGCGCACATGATACTTAGTCTATGGATCTATCTTATGATTACTTAAAAGTAAACGCACGCATCGTTCATTGATGTGTCGCAAACAGAATCTTGAGAAACCTAAAAGCTAAAACAGAATATATTATTGTTAATATGTAGCTGAAAGGAAAGGGATTAGTACGAGGAAACCATCAAGGATAATAACCAAATGGAACGAGCAAGCCAACGACGAGACCTGAGCAACATAACTACGAGACAGAAACATTCCAACGGTGAGATATAAACATACCAACGAGGAAGCGCTCGAGTATTATACGAAATACTCGAACGCTCTAACGAAAACAAATCGAACGGAAGTCGTAAAATTTGTGAAAGGAAAGATTTAGCCAACGATGAGACATAAGTAAACCAACGACGAAGCATTCGAATATTATACGAAATACTCGAATGCTGAAACAAAGACACATAGAATGAAAAAAATAAAATCTGCAAGAAGAAATTATTGTTAAATTATTTAAGAGAGTGGACAATGGCCACTGAATAGCCATTGATCTAGCCAACGATGATATACAATACAAATAAACCAACGACGAAGCATTCGAATATTGTACGAAATACTCGAATGCACAAACAATGAAAACTAGAATGAAAGAAATAATATCTGAAAGAAGAAAGATAATTAAAACCTGAAAGAAAAAATAATTAGTACCTGAAAGAAGGAATTATTATTAAATTATTCAAGAGAGTAGACAATGGCCATTGAATAGCCATTGATCAAGCCAACGATGATATACAAATAAACCAACGACGAAGCATTCGAATATTGTACAAAATATTCGAATGCACAAACAATGAAATCTAGAATAAAAGAAATAGAATCTGAAAGAAGAAAGATAATTAAAAGCTGAAACAAAAAATAATTAGTACCTGAAAGAAAAATATTAACGCGGACCCTCCGAAGTCGAAGCGACAACTGGCTCGAGCCTGCACGCGGGCCCCTTATATAGCGGCGGCCGGGCGAAGATCGGCGAAAATTTCCGAACTTTACCGATTCCTTTAAAAGTTACTTTTTCGCTGTAATAACTAACAATTTATTAACTTTTTTGACTTTTTTCGTTAATATGCGTTGCAAACTATTTGTTATTAACAATTTTAATTTGTTATTTGCAATAAGTGTAGCGATTTACCAACTTATTGCAAATTTTGTACAAATACGTTGTATATACTAGTAACAGTCTATAATTTAGTCATTTTTTTCAATTATACTATACATTTACATTGTGAACAATTTGTTATTAAAAATAAGTGCAATAATTTTTACACTTTTACAAATTATAGGTACATTTATATGTAGACACTTCAGGAAGCACCTAATAAATATTACAGATTAGAAAAAGAGTTAAAATTAATTTTGTTCTGTCATCTTTAATCATTGGTGTTTATTGATTTTATTTGGCTATTAGAACATTATCTTCGTATAATTTATTTCAATTATGTACTTAATTTCATAATCTACAAATTTTTCCATTTATTTATAAATTTTAATTATACTTAATTATAATTTCTCTTAATAATTGTTTAAGTTTTGTAATCTTCTTTAATGTTAATATCGAAAATAGTGGAAACGACATTGTTTGCAAATTTCTAATTTGGTAGTCGAAAATATTCGTAACGTCATTATTTGCAAATTCCTGTTTTACTCATGTCGATAATATGGAAACGACTTTATCCCCAAAGTCCTGTTTTGATGGTGTCGTTAATAGTGTTCATAACATTATCCACAAATTTCTTGTTTGCTATTGTCGTTAATAGTGGAAACGACATTTTACGAAAATTTCCGTTTTATATCTTTCCGCTATATGTTAGAGAACAGGAATCTTGTTTCGGTTTTTATTATCTTATTTTGTATTTTGATAATATATATAAGAAATTGTAGCGAGATAAGAAACGAATGAAAATCAATGTGAGGATAACGAAGAACTATGTAAAGAAGCAAAATCCTGTTATATCGACACAGGATATACTTGGTCGTAAAGTTCTCTACCTACGATACTACTTCTGTTGTAACAGCTGATTAGATACAGTACAATTAATATATTTAATTGGTGTAATTAATTATTATAATGCTAACATCTTTATTCATGATAGATTATTGAACAATGATAATCCATTATTACCTATGAAAACTTAAAACAGTATAAATGTACAGTAAAACACCATACAGTTGAATATAACAAATAAAATCCCATATAATTTCTAGATGTTGTTGTTTCCAAAAATTATTTTTACATTATTTTATTAAAGCCGATAACAAAAATACCGAAATCAATGATCTTTAAGTATTAAAAAATTATTCCTGTAATATTTAATTTTATAAGCTACACATACTCTTTACTCCCTTATGTTAGATATGTTTACAAATGTTCATATCCAATTACATACGAAAAAATCATTTTAAAAAGTTTGAAGAATTTTTATATATGTTCCATCCTCGTCAAATCGTACACAATCAATTTCTTCATAAGAGATTTAATTTTCAACGAAACTTATTTTAAAAATTCATGATATAGAATATATCTGCATACGAAGTATCTTTTTACAATATCTAACGTAAAACCCAATAACAATATTTTCACCGAATAAACTGAAATTCCATAGCACTAAAAATTACGTACACAAAAATATTAATAGCACGTTGAACGAAATAATATAGAACCAAAAACCATTGACGCAATGTTCAAATGAATCAATACGTATGCAATGAAAAGGAACGCAAGAAATTATCATACACCAAACATAACAAATTCCCTTGACAGGCATAATTATTCCATATTTTCCCGAAAACGTCGATAAATGAACGCATAATAAAGCCATTATTGAGACGTTTGTGTCCACGTCTCGTCTCGATAAGCTTTCGAGACGTGGTCGAAAACGGGTCGAACAAAGGCCCGGCTCGATCTCTTTATAGTTATGCCGGGACACGTGCCCCACATAATTTACCACCGATATATTCCATTGTAGCCGGTACCTATTATGGCCTTTACAAGCAACCACGAACAAAACCTTGAAATGGTAAATACCAACCCTAGTTGCGACTAACTATTTTCCCAAACTCTCCTTCTATCCTCATTTTCGCTTATGACGAAGCGAAATCACGCTAAGTACTATTACGAAGCTTATTATTACGTATTTCATGAATTAATTTTCATTGATTCGTGAGAAAATAGTTGTAATAAATAATTAAATCTTTTCCTTCTCCTGTTTGAGTTAGAGAAGAAATAATTAATTGAAAATAGTTGCAATAATTAATTCAAGTTTATTCTTCAAGGATCAGTGAATTTTGCCCGATTAAATAATTGTATATTGAAGCATATTTAATTAATGATTCATGCATATAGATGTTGAGATATGCAAATTTTGTAAATGGGTATATAAAGTGTAAATTTTATTTTATTTTTTCTTTCCTTCGTTGTTAATTTGCATCTCAAGGATTATATGAAAAAGAAATTTACGATTTTTTTATTACACATTCATTACATTTATTTCTATTTACGATCTCTCTAATTAAATTTAAAAACTACATTTTTGAGATTAGATTTCTCTATATTAGAAAATTGTATTTTAACTTAATTTAATTTAATTTAATTAACTCAAAATTTAATTTTAACTCTTATTTATGAAATAATTATTCTATTACCCTTTTACGTCGCTATACCTATATATTCTTTTACAGATGTAATAATAGAAGTCAGAAATAATACTAAATTAAATGTTACAGAGATATATATTATATCAGTAATAGAAACAGAAATAAATGTCTTTTATCTTGCATGTTATTTCTTGTAGTGTCAATAATATTAATAAAAAGAAATAGTTAGAGATTTAATAATTAAGGCGGTAGATGTGACAAAATAAACAAATAACAAGTCAAAGAGCAAGGAAATAAATAATCAATTATCTCGAAACTTCATTTCTCGAGTAACATTGGGAATTACTAATTACTCTTAGCCGCGTATAATTATATAATTTGGAAATATCCTGTAGGGCTTTCGGTGAGGTGCGTAATAGGAGAACAGGGAAGCAACCCTCGGTTAAGTGTTAACTGTGCCAACAAACCCTGTTCCTTTCGCAACCCCTTACAACGTGGCAAAATACACGATGACCCTTTCCACCCTATGAACACTCGAACCTCAAGAGAGCCCGGCACTCAAAGGATCGTAAACAAACTTTTGATCTCGTTTTAAACGTTTTCTACGCGTGCGAATCAAACGTCGATTACACTATCCAACAAATTTTAACTTTTTCTCTAATCTGTAATATTGATTAAGTGATTCTTGAAGAGTCTACTTTCCTGAACACGAATCCTTAATCGAAATTGCTGTATAAACCTCAGTTTCCGAAAAATTTTAATTAATTTTAAGGAAAATTTCAAAATAAGAAGCCAAGCGTAATTTCTACACATATTCTCGCATTTTAACAGAAAATTTTATATCTAACACGAATTTGCTACATTGTAGCATATTCTGCAGACTTTTCTGAAACAGGAACCAGAAACAATATTAGGATGATCTTGAATATTGACAGGACTATGAAAGTGCAAACGCGATTATAGTTTATAAAAAATATAAAGTATAAATTATGAAATTTATTATTAATAACAAATTGTTCATAACATAAATTTATAATACAAATGAAAAAATTAATAAATTATTGACTATAGCATAGATACGACACTATCGAGGTTACAGAAACTAACAATGGCTGCGTGGCGGTAAAACTCGTACCCTTGGCCGCTTATTTTTCATTTATTTCATATATTTCATTTATAAAATAGACTAACCTTCAACTAACTCTCAAAAATTTCTACTTGTCCTCTTTATTCCTCCACACTTATATCCCACTCAAAAAATAATACTAGGGATGCTTTCAAAAGGGATACTTTCAGAGATTCATTAAAAAACCCAAAGGAACGATATTTAATGCCATAATAGTGAATTTATATAACGAACTAACCTTCAACTAACACTCAAAAATTTCCACTTATCCTCTTTGTTCCTCCACACATATATCCCACTCAAAAAATAATACAAATCCAGGTTCCTAAAATCTTCCAATTCTATAACCACCATAATTCTCACAATTATCCAAAAAGATCCTCATCTAATACCCTACTACCACTGAAGAATTTCTCCATTCTTCGCATATGTATACAAGGATACAATAACTCACCAGGAAACCAACTAACTAAAAATTCTTCGCAATCTCGTACTCATTCCTAATTTACAAAAGAAAAAGAAAAATCCCAGAAAATGTCGTATCCGACAAAATATTAGAACGAAAAAAGTATCATCTTTTAAACCCTAATCACTTGGGCCAATTTTTCCCCGCTGAGATTCGCGATCGTCGAAACGGACGAATAATCGTGAATCGATTCCATAGGAAGAGTGCTGACCACGACGATACCTTATACGATTGCTTCGGAATTGTTTCAGATTGCTATTCGAGTAGCAAACACGTTCGGTTCAGACAAGCAGGTTTGGCTTTCAAGCTCGAAGGGTAGTTTCATTGGCAAGAAACGGAACGGATGGGGGTTATAATCTGTATTATCCGTCGACTATTAGTGTCGAGAGGATCGAGGGTGCGCGGATTACACTTATTACGGTAGATACGTCGAGTAACATTATGCGTAACGCTTTGCGCGCAACGAAGCTCCGAGCTTGTCTCCCCTTTAATTAAAACCTCGCTTTCAGTTAAGACGTTTTCTATCATTTCGGCACGAACTTTTCGCGTTAGCTTAATGCTCAGGTACTTTCGTTTCCTTCTATCTGCTATATTTCTCTTTAGCTCCGCGAGGTAGGAATTTGTAAATATGTGACTGAACTTTTTATGCCTCGATTGGAAATATATTTTATCTTGAAAATTGAATTCGAAGAAGAATTTTAAAAGTTTGTGTATTAAACTTGAACTTAAGGTGAAGTTAAAGAGAATATTTATGGAAATTTCTTTTGTCGAAGAGGATTTAGTAAAATTTGACGCCGTATGTACATCTTCGAATAAAATTAATTAATACAAGATTGTCGTACATGCAAAAAGTAATGCTAAATAGAGTGTCAAAATTACTGATAGTTCAAAATCAACGAATATCGAATTATTCAAATTTCACGTTTTTTGACAATTGTCATGTAACAGAATCTGGGCCTAGAATGTATCGATTGCAGGTGATTTGTCAAGTTAAAAGTTGAAACAAATACGAGAGCAAATCCAATCGTGGACCACATAGAAAAATATGGTAAACCACATTATACACCCTTTATGAGAGAACAATTTCAAAATCCTGTCAACCAATTCGATATTATCAATATTCTCTTCTTATTTCATTCCAGAACATTTCACGAACAGCGATTATCACTATGGAATTACCACTATCATCATTGATTTCTTCACAAAACTTTTACGAATTCTAATAAATTTATTTCTCCGCGTAACGCGTAATTGTTTCTTCTACCCGTCTCGTATAAAATTTTCAAAAACCATCAGAAACTGGCTTATCTTTCCCCATGTGATTCCTCGATTAGCCCCGAACGAAAGCCACCCTTAGGCAAAAGTCAAAAAAATCAAAGCAGTCACCTCGGATTTCGCGGGTAAATCGATAAATCGGCGGTAACAGCACCCTTCAGGGGCGTGACAATCTACGCAGAGGCACCCTTCCTTTCTGTAGTCAGCGTAGGTACAACTGTTGGCCTATTAAACTAATTGACTGCGCAGTATGCCAACGTACCCGCAGCTATGCTTACACGGTTACACGGCTGGAATCGTGTCTCCGTTCACGAACGTTTCGCATATGTAACCGGTGTCTCGCCTACGAAACCTTCGCGTCTCTAAACGTCGCACAACCCTCGTGGAGAAATTACTGACGCGTCGTCGCCTCCGAACAAACGACCTCGAAATCGAAACTCGTTATGCTAATACCACGAGTGGACTTTGCCGTGACGAGATTGTTCAACTCGTATAAGACGCGAGATTCGTTCAACTGGTACGATTACAATCATTTTTGGATGGATTAAAACAGAATTTTTTAACGCCGGATGCATCGGTGGCATTGGGAGTAAATATAGATTTTTACTGTGAATGGCATATTAACATCTCTCCCCCCCCCCCTTTCTCTCTCTCTCTCCCTTTCTCTGTATAAAATTGTATTTTCTATCAGTAGAATCATAACATATGATACATCTAACTATCGACGAAACTTGTAAATCATCATTAACCAATATCCTTGCTAATCCTGGTATTCATGCGATAGCGATCATTCGCAACTTACCTTCGATATCGTGATTGGTTTTTACCAGTAGACAGACGGATTTGATCTGCCTTGTACAAATCAGCCGCATATTTAGCTGGTTCAGGAAGCTAGCTTTAATACCCGACACGCGTCCTCATCAAAGTGATCCTTTCAGTATTATAGTCCACCAAGGGCCACACTTAACCGCTCTATCTCCCTTTGTCCGGGACCTAGTTTGCGGTAGACTGCGCGACTATCCCTTATTCGTTTACCAATACCTTCTACAAAACCTAGGATACAAAGTCAGTTTAATTTTATCGCCGATCATCGACCACGAATATTTGCATAATTGGGCGATTAAGGGGGTTGCAGACGACTCTTTGGTGCACCCTGTATTTCTTCGACGGACTAGTCAATCGCTTATAAGAGAAGGTTGAAGATTTATCTGTGCTGGGATGAACAGTAAATGAGATATCTGTGAAAATGTTCTTTGGAATGACACTGGTTTAGTTGCTTAACGTGGGGCAGGACTTTGTTGTTTCTTAAGAAATGTAACAATTGGTAAATGATTAATGAGAATTTAGATAACTCAATCATCGACATGACATATATTTTAATCATTATCATAGCATGTTAAATATTTGTAATATTTAACAGAGGTGGAAAGGTCGAATTTATCCTATAGATATACGATATACAGATACAGGATAGTATAGTGAATCATAGTATTTTTGTCACAAGAAGGCAATTCGATAATAAGGATCCCCAATGTAAAGTAACCCTAATACCAAATGTTGAAAGATTTTTTAATCAATTAGTTATGTTTTTCCTATTATTGATATGAACGTATACATAGGACAAGATATTTTTCTGCTTATCATTTTATTTTATTATTTTTTCCTGTAAATATTCATAACAACATATATTTATCAGCTACAAAGAGTCCTATTCCCAAAGCAAAAAGAGGCGAAAAAAGGAGAAAAATTGTGTTACTGCCCCTGTTATCAAAATACAACCCATATGCAGAGCATGAGGCGTCTTTCACGCCTGGTTGAAGCAACCAGAACGAAATAGCATTTTTTAAGCATCGAATGTAGCGAGTGTGTTCACAGTAACGTCATCGGCTATCGGTGACATTAATAAAATAATGCAGTCACGGATTTTGGAACACTCGAATGCACGGGACTGGTTGAGAGAAACCAAGGGGGATGAAACGGAGACACGACCTTATGTTCGTACATCGTCACTCTTGTCACACTTTACGTTGTCCCGCGTGTCTAGCGTGGAAGGACGCGTGTCAGAGCGAGAAAGCGACGGCATAATTGGCAGGGGTCCGCAACAATATTTATTACACGTAGGGGTAGCAAAAATCATAATGGCCAACTGGGGTATAAACTGCACCAGCCTCTTTGCGGTTCGTTAAACGATGTTTCGTTAGGGGAATCAGGCCTGTTGCTGGAAAAGATGCGCGCTGACCTTTCTTAACCCTTTGACTACTGTAGGCTCCTAAAGGCGCTTAGAAATCTTGCGCTTGTGATACTGTGGGCACCTAAAGGCGCTCAAAAGTTCTGTTTGCTGCTAAATTTGAAGTATCTACAGTAACCATTTAATGCAGAATGCAAAGAAATAAACAATGTTGTTTTAATATAGTGGAATATAGTGTTTTGATTATTATTTAAATATACAATAATTTCTCAGAAATGCATATCTAATGAAGAATTTCACCGTTCTCAATGTACATCGTAAATAGATTCCTACCGTATGGTACGGCTGTTGCGTTTTAAAGTAGTCGAAGGATTAAACGTGTTTGTGTCCCCTGTTCTGTTTTAATTTTTCGCAATTTTTCGCCGAGCTTTCAGTTTTCCTATTTGTAATAATTTCTGCTTTCGCCAGGTTATAGTTGTCAAATAAATTTTTTCATCACGCTTATTTTGGTCGATTTAAAATTTTTATGAAATTAAAAATCTGGATTATAATTTGTTGAAATTACTGACTTTTTGAAAGACTGCTGATATCAAAACTAATTGCGAAACTTCATCTAGATAATGGAGGGAACACAATTATTCGATGAGGATTAGTGAAGGGGTTGAATAAAATTAGTTTGTTATTGTACATTGTTAAGAAACTCTCGTAATATGACTGCGTTAAGAAATAAACTTAAGTTGAAAACCACAGTCAAAATTTTAATCGTTTATCGATATTATAAAGCTTCTCTGTTAAATCAGAAATGTCAAATAAAGTCAGCTAGCTTTATCGATTTCTACGGAACTCTGAATTTAAAACTTCAACTTCAATGGAGAACTTCACCTAAAAAAAAAAATCAATTTTCCGAAACTATGTACCAGAGATTATAAAAATCAGGGATCCTCCAATAAAAAGTACCAACACAAAGCTGTATATAAAAAAAAAAGAAATACTAATTCAATACAACTGATCTCAAAAATTTGTTTAAACACGAAACCACAGAATAATCGATATGTAATACAAGCCTCCAAGAAAGTATCAATTCAAAAATACGTCACAAAATTTGCACATAATCTAAAAAAGGAATTTACCAAAAAATACCGAATAAAGTTACTCAATACGTAATATAAATTCCCAAGAAAGCACCAATTCAACATTGCACCGCAAAGTTTGAACATATAGAAGAGAAATCTAGCAAAGAGACGCGTAGAGATCCAAAAATCTAAAATAAAGTCAGTCATCTACTACAATATGTACAACTCCAAAAACGATTTCCGAAATCAGAAAAACATTTATAGGAAGCTTCACAATCAGGAGTGAAACCTAATTGACGGTGAAGAAATGAAAAATCTAACAGCCAGAATGCCACGACTCCTAAATGAGATTCACTCGGTGAACATATCGATGAGAAGAAGATAAATTACCATATACGAAATTTAACTAAGTTCATTAAGGGTTCCATAATTTTATTTAAATAACGGTTAAGAAAATGTGCAGATACTTTTGAGCGGCAGTGTACATGCAATCTGCGAGAAACGTCTAACCCAAAATCCTACCACAGAACTTTGTTCAAAGACCGATCTTACCAGTGATCACAAAGCCTTGTACGAAATGAAAAGCCACTGCCAAAATCGCCGCGGTTCAAAAACGAATCTTAGTCGTCTGCCATAAACTCTGGCATCGTTTCCTTGCGTGCACATGTTTAGCGCGTCTCACGAACGAGCCAGCAATCCGGCCTGTGTGCGTGGCTTGAGTTCGAGTATGATCATAATGTTCGGTAAGTACGTGTTTGTAGTTACCCCTGAGGCAAGCCAGCCACCCCCGTCGGCCAAGGGATCCAAGCTCCGCCTTCATCCCCGTTATCGTTGCCATGGGGTTGGTTGTTACGCGACTGGCTCACTCGGGGGCGGTTCTTCGACGTCCTCTTCCCTCTCTGTTCCTTCCATTCAACCAACCCTTCTTTCTTTCTCGTTTTCCCTACGTACACCGTCGCGTTACGACGAGAGAAGGAGAGGGTGAGAGTTTCGGAAAGTGTGGCGAAACATTGGCCGAACACGGACAGTCGTTCGTAGTCATCCCTAACGCGCTCCTTGATCTTCCGCGTCGTTCGATCCATTCCGTCCCGAAATCTCAATTTCCTCGCGATTACACGAGTTCTTCGGGTTCTTGTGAACGCGATATTCCTAACACGAGACTGAGACAACTGGGGAAGAGAGAGATACGTCGGGAAGAGGATTTGGTTCCCGATTGCGTTCTTCGTGACAGGATTACGTGACTATTAGAGGATCAGTGATCGAGGGACGAAAGGGAGATCGTCGGAAGATCATCATCGAACAGGTATTTTCTTGTTTGGTTGAGTTATCGGTGGAAAGAGGTGAGAGGTTGATGGAAGTGTGAAAGGGGTGACTGTGGAGAACGCGGTGAAGTGCCACACGTGCTCTGAAGTTTCGTTCACTGTATTTGTTTTATGGTTGTACTTGATCCGAGTTCGCTGGGACGGGTGGTTTTGATGGAATTTGAAGGAGTTGGAGTGAATTGATTTAGGAAAATTTTGTGAAAAGTATGCGTGATAGGTTTGCAAGTATACGAGTTGTTAAGTAAAGTAGAATTGTTGAACAGAGAAACTTATAGTGTGAAAGTAAGTAATGCTACCGAGGAAATAGTGGAATGGTAGATTTCATATTAAATTTTGGGAAAGATACAAAGATGAAATTTTCTTTCCTGTTATATTTTAAAGATAAAGAAGATTCTCAAGTATTAAATACGAAGCTTTCTCTTTTTCTCGTATTATTGTCCTTTAGAAATAACGATATTGTAAATTGATTAGATAAATAATTAATTGTGATTTGTGCTGGATGCTTGTAGATATTTATACCAGATTATACTAGATGAAATTAAAATAATAGTTTGTACTCATAACAGATGTTGAAACATAATACTTTGCATGACATACACCTGTTGATAGAATCGATAAATTTTATTCAAAAGTGTAACTTTTCCTTACAATTCGTTTCACGTCACACATTGATAGTGCATTTTTAATTACTATCAGTTAGCTCCATTATTCGTTAACATTTTGTTCAGAGGAATAACTTTGTAGCTCATTATCGCTTCGCTAATTCCCATTATTTTATTTAACTAAATTTCATAGTTTTGATTATTGCAATGTAATATGTCTATTGCATGTCAATTTGAATTTTGACTTAATGATAATTTCTAAAACGAAAGGCGCATTTCTCGCTACGTATTATGCTTCCCCTATTACAAATAACACGAAATTTAAATATTTATTATAACCTAATACACGAAATAGAAAGAGAGAAAGATTCCCAAAGAAGATCAAAACTTCAAAAACACCTAACTCATCCTAGACCTACTAAATACACCGTTTATCGAACCGAAGCACATTTTCCTCGAAAAACCATGCTTAATCTTCGAATCCTGGAAGCGCTATAAAAATCGTAGGCGGACACTTCACGACCGTTTCTAAGTAAATTGATAGCCGATTCACGAGTCGGGGGTAAACCGGTCCCGCGGGACATCGAGGGCTTACATCCAGCTAAAGGGGGTTTCCCTGTACGGTGCACGGGCAAGCAAACACCATAAACTGTTTGTCCAGAGATTAGCCGTGCATCGCTTTGGATTTAACTCGCGAAAGACCTTGAAAACAACAACCTGTTCCGTTTAGGGGTGAAATTAATATTAGTCGAACGCCTCGGGGCTCAGGTGACCCCCTGGAAAAAGTTTCGCTGGTATTACAAGCATCTGGGAGCAATTTCACGAGTTACTAAAGTTTGCCGGTTCGAGTAATTTTTCGCTTGGCTACTCACGAACGATTGCTCCTTTTTTCGTGGAAACGTCGAACGATCGTCGAGAAATATGTCGGCCATCTTCTCGCGTGCATACGAATGATGCTTTTCGTTCGACGAGTGTATCGGTTTAAGTTTCATCTTCTCCGTTATTTCTTCCTTTTTCATCTTTCTCATTCTTTCGTTTTTTGTTTCTAATGCTCCTCTTTGTTGTTTGGTTTTTTTTTTTCTAAAATCATTATTTACTTTTTCGCTCTTTCCCATTTCGTGCTATTAGGGACGTGGAATATAATGGAATGTACTTGTTTAAATTACGTAATCCTCTTGGAAGATGGTCGAGGCAGCGAATCATCGTTTGATATCTCTAAAGAGGGATTAAAATGCAGCCATTTAGGATAATGTAAATATATCTGACTACAAAAGATACAATTTGTTACACTACTCGCGACGGGAATGCTTCAGATGCAGTTAATCTCTTTGAATTTTAACGTGAACCGTTTTATACCAATGAAAATTGAAGCTAGGCAAAGGAATTTTTGCTTCTTAATAAGAGATTTCGTACTCGTTATAAGAATTTATTGGTATAAAAAATTCATATTTTTCTAACTAATTATTTTTGGCGATTTTTTCGCGTGAAAATATGCTAATTTTAAGTGACGAATAATGAAATTTATTTGAAGGAGCAAAATTTGATATTGTAGTTCCCTACGACAATACAGCAGGTGGAAATATTGTATAAAACAATAGTAAACATCTTTCGTTCATAGTTCTTTAAATATGGATATATAATTTTTTTCCTAATGTCATAAAAGGTATTAAGAAAAATTTAACAATTATAAAGTTAACTTAAAATATAGAATTTGTAACACAACACAAAAATATTGTACGAAATATAAGACTTATGTGTACATCAACTGTGTATCCAGGTGGTCTGACAAGTGCAACTTATACTACTTTTACTGTCTAACGTTCGTTCATTTCCGTATTTCTTTTCTTTCCTAATGTAAATAGGCATTGTATTCTACATGAACATAGTTCATTTTACTACCCCATATAAGTATACGAACAAAATTACATGAAATTATTTAAGTACTCGATATTGAAAAAATGTTTCTCGAGAAAACTTTTTCCGTATACTATCCATTTATCGGGAATGAATTTTGTAAATAATTTTACGAAAACCTTTTCTTATCACTCCCAAAGCTAAAAAAGGATTTCAGTTTTAAAAAATTTCCTGACAATCATCCAATTTTACAAAAATCTGCGTTTATTGTTCTCAAAATTTTCGCTACAAATCACCTCTCGTTAATAACACTAACAAACACCTATTGATTCGCTCATCGCTAAACCATCTAACCACCATTGCTATCTACTCGACATTAGATTACTCAACACATAATCACACGTAACGATAATCGCATAAATTCGGCTCTTAGCCAACCTCAAAATCCAAATTCCACAAGGAATGTTCACCAAACACCGACTGGTGAAAACCAGGAAGCCAAGAAAATTCTTTTAATCCACCAAAGAAAAACCAACCTATCGAAAAATCATAAGTACACTTCTACCCTGCAATTTCGCAAAGCCCGAAATCCCAAAATCGAGCTTCAAAGGAAAATCCATGTTTCATACTGACGTTTTGCGTCTGAAACAAAGTCGAAACAAAGCGACGAAAAATTTTCCGGGATACCCTAATAGAAAACTCAGGATCGGGAGGGAAATAAGACAAGAGCAGGAGGACAAGAAGAACAGAGGTCGAAGGAGGGATAACAGGAGCAAGAGTGCAAAGGGAAAGA
>NW_016909198.1:164521-192085 GCF_001483705.2 Eufriesea mexicana | reverse complement strand
GGGAAAGAGAGGAGAAATGGGAGCACGATGTAGTCATAATGGAAGCGCAGAGATTTAACAACGTTACAATGAACGAACAAGCGGTACCCCGAGCCCGTCCCTGGACCCTCGGAAGCCTGCCGCCGCCTCCAGGAGTCGAGGATCGCAGATTGAATTGTAAAATAACCGAGAGGGGAACAATGCGCCTCGGTACAACATTGTGTTTGCATTTAAATAATCCGCGAGCCCGCGGGTACGCTTATCCTCGCGACTTCGTTCCCGACTACTACCCTACACTGCATACAACCACCCTTGCGTTGTATCGTGTCCGTTTGTCTCGCGTGCACTTCGCTTTTGCGTGCTTATTTCCCCGTAGAAACGGGAAACACATTATTCCAGACAGACACGATCAGGCTGGTGTGTGTGTATGATGAGAGAAAGTAAACATAGGAGAAAGAAAGTTTTCGCTGGCGTTATTACGTCATTGGTTCATGATGCTTCTTTCTAGCTATGGGGAACAGAGGTTCTGGTTATACGATCATGCGAGAGAGTTTACTCGTGGTGAGGACTGGTTTGATTTGCTGAGTGATGGTAACTTGTTCGTTGAATTAAGCGATGGAGATATGAATGAGGGTTTTGCCCTAAATAGCTTAGGTAGTATAATAGGAAGCTTCGGAGAAGTAGCATCGTGATATATTTTCTGTTTTGAGTAAGGATTTTGTTGGTTATTCTTGACAAAATTGAAATTATATGAGACCCGAGGAACTGCAGTAATTGCATGTTATACCTGTACAAAAAGAAATTTCTGGTTTGAAAAATGTAGATCCTTTCCAGCAGTTACCTATATATAGTAATGAATAGAACATTTTTCAAGCTCTAATTTTATACGTAAAATGGACATGCTCTGACTCCTAATTATAATAATTATAATTACAACTTGAAAAATATTAAATTGCTTAGGTTAAACAGAGACATAATTAGGTCAAAAGTTGAATGTCCAGGTTCAAATATGGCTTTGTCCAATGGTGAACACTACGATAAATAGCAACATTCTCCAACTGCCTGACGAAACAACCTAAGTCTACTAAATGCATTCCAAACAAAAAGACTTCATAATTCTATTTCCCAAAATCGCTTTCCACCGGACCAACCTCTATAAACTCTTAAACGTTTACACCTTTCACCTAGGAACCAACTCGCCCAGAAACAACCGTTTATTTCTATATGTTCCTGAAATCTCTTTCACGAGAAATCAAATCGGAAGGACTTAGGTCAAATCATCGTGGCTCAATTAGCTAATGAACGACGCGTAAGTAGGGTGAACAAACGCCGCGACCATTAGTAGAACGTACGCGGCCGATTCTAGTTTGTACTAATTGTAAGTAGCGAGTAATTAATGCGGTCGATTCGAGTCCGATCTGTCGAACCGCTGACCAACGGCATCCAGGAGCAGTTGTAGAAGGGGTGACTGAGTAGGTAGGGTTGCTCGTTGGGTGCGGAGGAAATGGGGGCTGCAGGTGGGCTGGTGTATGGAGTGGGAGAGAGAGGTGGCTCGAAGGAGGAGGGGGTTGTTCCGGCTCGGGTACCGGCATTGTTTCACGGTGGATGAGAATTTAATTTGCGCGACGAAGAGAGAGAGACTGGCATTGAACAAGGACGACCATGACTGTGGGGGTAGAAAAGAGAAAGAGAGACAAAGACATAAAGAGGAAACGGTGGATGGAAAGAAGAGGATAGGTATGGTGTGTAGATGCAGAGGAATGGAGAGAGAGTGAACGAGAGAGAGTTAACGAGAGAGGGAGAGAGAGAGAGAGAGAGAGAGAGAAAGAGAGATAACGGAGAGCGGGGAGGGATGGTAGAGAAGGGTGAAGGTGGAGGGTCGGATGGGTGCTGCCTTGTTTAAGCGTGGGTGGGGGTGTCAAATTGAATTACCCCCTGGTTCCACAGTCCCCGGGGACGTTTGCTGGAGCGCTGGCGCTCTCTGTGCTTCTACGTCAGGGCTATGCCCGCTTGTAGATGGGTTTTATCTGCGTGCACCGTTGTACGTGTAGCGGTGCACGATGTACACGGGTATACCTTCATGGAGGCGTTTTCAATTAAAATCAACACCGAGGGTTGCCTCGTTCTCTCTCTTCCTCTCCCTCTTCTTCTACCGTTCCTATGGCATTCTGTTTCCGTCCTGTCGTTGGTTGGCCCATGTCTATCGATCACGCTGTCTCTTTCTGACGTGCCTGCGCAAAATCAGATCAGTCCGTGTCTCTCTGTTTCCCTTTTTCCTCTTTTTTCCTTTGTCGTGTACGCTGCGTCTCTGGTTGCCTCTGTGTCTCTCTGTTATTCCTTTCTCTTCCGCCTTTTTTCTCTCTTTTCTCTTTTTACTTTCTTTATTCCTGTTTTCCTTTTTTCCTTTCCCGTTTCACTCCTCCCGACGGACTCTCATGAAAAATTCACCGTCTCAATGAAATCTTCGTCGCGCGTTAAACTAATGGAAAGAGTCTGTTGGTCCTGGCGCACTTATTGGTACTTCGCCTCCCATCTTCCGGCACGAGACGTTTCCTCCGCCTCCTCTAAGAGGATAAGGAACCCGATGCTCGCCTTCCGCACCCCTTCGCCTTCCTTTTCTCCCCTTTTCTTTTTTCTTTCGTCACGATTTCTTTTACCTCGTGCGAACCTTTGCAGGACGACGAACGGAAATGTTTGAAAGAGTCCAAAGTTTGGTTCGCTGCGACAGAAAAAGTCTCATCATCTCCCTTGGCGATGAGAAAATTATAAGATGAGAGACGAGAGATAGAATATGGTGCTGGCATAGTATTTTGGGTGATTTCATATTAAAGTTGTTTGAAAGACAGAAATTTATTTACCGTGTCTAGAATCTTAGATTATTTAAAAATATTACACTATTTAAAGGACTGCTTTTAAGAACTTGGGATAGAAATTTATTTTAAAATTCATAGTTGACTAACCTCAAATTACACAGGAGCAACGATTTTAAATAATTCTAGAAATTTTAAGGAAACCTTCTCTTAATCGATATTAAACGATGTTTGGTATTCTACGAAACGTCGCTGAGATTATGAATCCTATAAAATCGCATAATTTCTGTAGCAGTATAAATACGATCGCGAAATTTTATACAGTGCAATACCTGGACAAAAATACGAAAAATTATTAAACAAAAATTCGCAGACTAAGAGTAGAAAGTAATAAAGAAGAAGCAGGGACCGTCAAAATGACCGCACCCGAGGGTTCTCTAACGCTAAAGACCCGGAATGCGGCAACTTCGCTTAATTCCGTCTCGTACGACGAAACCCTTTGAATTCACTTAATTACCAACGCGGTCGGTGGCGACGATTTAAAAACAAAGTAGGTCCTTCCGACTACTCGAAGCTTAAACTTAATCACACTTGAAATCCGTACAAGCAGCGAGAGCAGAAGCTGATCGTGCTATGACACGGATCAATGAGGTCAGCCTTTGGTGATCGCGATTAATTGACCGCGAAACAGAGATGGAACATCGGCAAAAATGTCCGATTTAATTGATCTAAATGCGAATATGTCGCGTTTAATGACGTCCATTGGTCGGTTTTGTTCGATGACGAGTGATCGATAGAGTGTAATAAGTATAATTACAATGGCGACAGAGAATATAAATCGAGAACGGAAACAGCGTGGAACGACGAAAAGGGACACGTATCGTTGCGTATTATATTTTTCGATTGCACATGCTATTATTACAATGGTGAAAAGTATCAATGGAATTTAAACTGATCGTAATTCGAAAAGTATTCATTAGCGTTCGCCGTGTAGCCCCGAATATATCAGAGAGAAATAATTTATCGAGAGAGCTTTGTGAGATGATGAGTGTCTGTAAAAATTGAACGAGATTGTTATTTCTGGAATATATATATACATATCATTTTTTTTTTTTGCCTTTTTTCGCAGTAGAATGGATGGGCCGGCGGTATTATCGATGCCGCCGATAACCGCGCCCCAAAAATCAGCACAATCGCCGCAGCCACAGTCGCATTCGAAATCCAATCAGGTATCGCATGTGTTTTTATATTATGGAATTTTATTTTATAATTGTTTCGGTACAGCATATCGAAACTGCGGACTATCGGCATTTATTTAAATCGAGAAGACAAGACACTTTACATACAACGAAATATCGTTATCTTTGTTCATATATTTGTCTCATTATCAGATTCTACCATTGCTTCGTTAAACCTAAATTACCTTTACGCGACGTTTCAGTTCTACACCGAATTCTACGATTTAAAATATTGCCACGCCTCTGCATATCTGTATAAAATTAAAGGAATTGAAATTCATCGGAATCGATTTGGCTATTTGCAATTTTCTCACGAATTTATAGTGCTGTCAAAGTAACGATAATAAAGAAAAATGAAAAAGGAAAATAAATTTGCTTCAGTTTGTAATCGAATCGTCGAAGGATCACATTGTGAACCTAAACCATCAGGAGTTGCAGGTGGGCACAGTTTCTCTCTATGGAATACACATCGTGTCCCTGGTGATCGAGGGCCAAGAAAGGCTCTGTTTGGCACAAATCAGCAACACGTTGCTGAAGCAGTTCAGCTACAACGAGATTCACAATCGCAGGGTGGCTTTAGGCATCACCTGCGTGCAATGCACCCCCGTCCAGTTGGAAATCCTCCGACGAGCGGGCGCCATGCCCGTTTCCTCCAGGAGATGCGGCATGATTACGCGAAGGGAAGCCGAGCGTCTCTGCAAATCGTTCCTCGGCGACAATGCACCACCCAGGTTGGTTAACTTTTATCAAGCCACCTCCAAAAATTGTCGTGTGACGCGGTCAATGTACGCCAACCACCTTTAAATTCGATGCAAAGAGAGAGAGAGTATGATAAATCGAAGAAGAATCGAATACTTATCACTGGGTCAAATAAGTTCAAATAAGATATTAGCTTCAAGAAGAAATAACGTAACGAACTATGAGATTCGGAGAAAAAAGATTTTGTAAAATAGTTTATCTAAAATCTGGCATTTTGCATTAAAGTCTGATTATCATTGTCTCTATAATGACGCTACTAGAGTGTCTTCTTGCTCATATCCAACACCCAACAACATAGTTATAATCAACGCTGAAATATAATAATTCTGTTTAAATTTCCCCAAACTGTTCCTTTCTACAAACCAACCCTTACGATCCTCGACATCCTTTTTCGCGCACTTAACCCATTTACCTTCACAACAAAAGTTCTAATTTTCCTTCTCACTTATTCAACCCACAACTACCCAACCAATGCTCCAAATCGATTGGGATAATCCGAAAATTATCAAAAGCTTTCTTCTGTCTTCAAGGCTACCCGAGGACTTCGCGTTCTCCGTGCACCACGAATGTGCCTGGGGTTGTCGAGGTGCATTCCTTCCTGCACGTTACAACAGTTCCCGTGCCAAGTGCATCAAATGCGCCTACTGTGGCCTGTTCTTCTCCCCTAACAAGTTCATCTTCCACTCGCATCGAATCGGGCCGTCGGATAAGTACGTGCAACCGGACGCGGCGAACTTCAACTCGTGGCGACGTCACATGAAACTGTCCGGGAACCCGCCCGACGAGGTGGTGCATGCATGGGAAGACGTGAAAGCGATGTTCAACGGCGGCACTAGAAAACGATTGCTTAATAATCCGACATCAAGGGAATCACCAAGCCCAGCAAAGCAACCGAGATCATCGCCCACAGCGCAGATACCCACCCTCGTGCCGTCGCCCACGCATCCCCGGGTACCGCCGTTTCCGGAATTACCGCTTCCGTTATCCAGAAGTCTCGTGATGAACTACGTATGGCAACACCACCAAACACCTGGATTTCCGTTTTCGCCGTATGCTTTGCCATGGCTAGCCAAGAGAGGACCGGTACTATTTCCTGGTGCGTTGAGAGTAATTTTTGGGGGTCGTCTCTTTTCTTTCTTTATTGGTTGTTCGATTAGTAGAGTTAAGCTAGGCTTGAGGTTTGATAAAGGAGTGGTAGGTCAGTGTGTAGGATCATTGATTCCGAGAATAGAAGCTTGAGATTGGAAAATTGGCTGAAGGTGTTCTGTTTTTAGAATTTTTTGTCCAACTCGTTGGTGTATACATTGGTGCACACTGTATATGAGTTACGAAAAGAAAATTTTATACGAAAACAGTGAATATTCGTTAGATATTCGATTTTCTAAATTCGTACTTTCAATTTAACAATGTTTTTGCTTTCTACTTTCCTAGAATATTCAACAATTCAGCAAGAAATATTTTATCATATACGCCAGTATTTTCTTAAAATACAGATTTTTGAGAAAATTCTATCTCACGGTAGAATAACTATAAAATTTATATTCGCAACCGGCAAGTCTTCCAAACTTGGATAAATAATTCTTCGATCAGACTTTCTTGAAATAAAATAAATAAATGTTTCGTTTATAACGGCCATAAATTTCCCTAAAATAACGCAAATCGCATAGATTGATGTTTCAATAGTTAATACGAAGTTTACAGGAATTGTAATTCGTAATGCAGGGGATTACACGCACAGCGAGCAGAAATTACATTGCGTAGCGCAGTTCATTAGTATAATTACAGGGAAAATGTGAATGTGAAGAGTGCCACGAAAATTATTAATCGGTGTAACGGTAACGATCATGCTGTGCGTGTAAGGTAATGGTCTTTGATAATAATTATTAATGCACGGTCCCTGTATTCCCGCGTGTATTCGCGCGGTCGATTAACGTGACTATTTCGATTTATTGACCAGGGTTAGTATTAATCGCTTAAAATTATTGTAACTAATAGTAAACAAAATTTCGACCCAACGGGTCGATTATTATCTCGAGTGATGTGCGAAAGTTATCAACGATTCGGCAGCAAATTGTAGCCATAAATGGACAGGCTATTTAGAGGATTAACTTAATCGTGGCTCGAAAGAAATATCGTTAGTTAATGTTTCGATTTCATTGCATGCCAGGATTATTCACAATATATTTATATATATCTGCATACTCCATGTATGTTTACTTGTAAGAAATTACGAATACTATCGAAAACTAATTTTGAAAAATGTTTTACGTTTGAAAGACGCAGGAGAAGAATATAATATCATTTCCTAGTTTCTACAGAAATATTATCCTTGTTAACCAAACTCCTACCATTAAAATATTTGTTCTGAATATTTCAAAAATATTAATTGTTATAGGATTAGTCGTGATAATCGATTTTTGTACAAAATTTTATGGATTTATTTGCTTGCCATAAAGGGAAATTAGATTCAGCAGAATCAACAAAAATGGATTTATTATGTTAGTAAATCCCCAGTAAGTCTCTCTAGTCTCCTCATTTCTAAATTGCAATATAAATCATGTGATGACAAACAAATTAATAGTAAAAAATATAGAAGGAATCGTTATCATTAGCATTGAAGATATTAGGCTCGTTGTCTTTGTAATCTATCATTTAGGAATCGCTTCAAATAATTTTTATTAATTCAACAAATTGATTAAAGGAGTTATCATAATGTAACACGTGTCCATTTTCATTTCTAGGACCTCTACCACCACCCATAAGCGGTTCCAGTCCTACAGAGCCGCTTATACCAGCGGTGAATCCATCATTACATCAGTCTGCCTTTCGACCTGTTATTCGTGGACCGCCGATCGTGGAATCGGTTGGTCAAGAACAACCATCGGATACCTCGGTATCTCATAAAGAGGATAATTCCGACGACGAAGTGGACATCGAGACGACAGAAGACGATCCTGTGACACCTCTCAACATTACTGCTCAGAATCTTCATTCTGTCTCAAACTCAGCCACCAGCAGTCATAGTGGTCGTAATTCCCCACAGTGCTGGAGTCCTCCCCGAGAAACGGTGAGTGATCATTTATTAACACGTAGTTTCCTTTCCTTATTTGCGAAGTAGATTTTAAAATCCTAATTTTCAACATGAAAATACCAACTAGGTCTCTTAAATATTGTCTAAGATGATTACTTAACTCCTATAATGAACATCTGTTGTGGAATAATTTTCTATAATCGACTATATTGAAATGGAAATCAAATGTATAGGTATAGCTTCTGTACAAAAATTATATGTGAAATAAAATTTCTAAAAAATATTACAAGTCATCACGTAGAAAAGTATTGAATTTAAACTTTATTACCATTAAATTGCTATACCCGATACTGATAAACTCTCTTTATCTTTTTATTCTATCCTTTCAGTAATTATCAATATTCCTGAATTCTAAAATTATTAAGCTCCTCTAACTCGATTTTTGGAAGAACAAGTACATTTCTACAATTTTATCACTAAGCTCCTTAAACGATTTTACCACGGCTACCACGATTTACCACGATTTACCACGATTTACCGCGATTTACCGCGATTTTACCACGAGAATGGATAAGAGAACCCATAAAAAAGAGAATAGAATAGAAAAGAGTGCATGGCACACACGAATGCAGTTTCAAGCAGTTTATTAATTAATCGAGATTCCATTAACCCAATGTTAGGATCGCAAGCGTGACAGTATAGTGTTTCCCGACGACGGTCACGTGGCCATTGTTGCGCCCTTCGGCTGTGACGAAGTTACGAAAGCTTCCATCGTCACCCATTATCGGCACCGATAGGTCCGCAAACACTTGATACTCGAGGAGAAAACTTTCCTAAAAATATGTCGGCCACCCTTGTCCCGTACGCAAACACGCGATCGGTAATTCGTAACAATCACGCTCTAATTCGAATGGACACTTCCGCACGTGACCTGCTCGTACGAAATAAGGGTTAAAAAGAAGGAGTAAGTAAAATGAGTTTGCCTACCACCTCTAACCTTCGATTAATATACGTACACTTAAGCTTTGATTAATACGAATACGTTACGTTTGAGATAAATCGGGTGAAAATAATGTAGAATTATTTATGGAAGAGATAGTTGAAAAATTGGTCATAAAAATATAAGCATGAGAATACTCTGATCGTACCAGCTCGACCAATATATTTGAAAAAAATGTATGCATTCTCCTAGCAAACATCCATACTCCAAAAAGTAATACATTAGAGCATCACCCAAGATCTTTAATCATGGAGTAGTGAATAAAGCTATATATTCTGATCGTTTAATAACGGAGTATATTTATGCTTAGAGAAAAAGTAGCCCCACCCGTGAATGCTGTCCCCTTCTGTAAACGTAAAACGAGATAACTTTGAGTTACGTGATACCTGGTAAACATCTTTACTCCAGGTTAATCGAATTAAACCGAGTTGTACCCAGCCATCTACTGTAATCGAGCCTGTCTTCTGGGTATTATTCGTACATGAAAAACGTAGACGCGAGTTACATATTTATATTACACGTGATATTACATTTTCATTACTGAGAGTGTACTATTTAGAGTGATTTAGAATGTTTGTAAGCGGACCATGATCTTAACAAAATATTGTCCTGGTTAAAAGGCCGCCTATGTTAAAATTCTATATTAAAAATCTTCACGTTTGCAGGGGGTCTGTAGAACTCTCTAGAACTGCTCTACAATTAGACAATTAATTTTAGAAAAGTCTTAAAGAACTTTATTAGACATTTAAACCAAAGACTCGACTTCTAGGCGAATTCTTTTTAATTCTATCTATGGGGGGTCCTCCCTTATTGTTGTTGTTATCGATTGGTCGCAGATATCTGCAATTTGGTGGTAATGCTAAAAGGAACGAAAGGAAAAGGAAGGGATGCGTTTCGTCCTGGGCCTGCCAGTGGACTCATCAGTAAGGCTGCCTTAGACAGGGATACGATTGGAAAGCTTGGAAATTGTATATGCAGGAAAAGAAGGAATCCATCTACTAGCGAGAGTGAGAATAATACCGCTACAAATCTATAACACTTTCTGCGGCTATCACCAAAAATCCACTTGATGTAATGAAAATAGCAAACGACAATCGAGATCACCAAGACTCTACCATCAACCAATTATATCCACCATTGAATCCTTCACGAATAACCACTAGAATTCCTCAGTTTTTTTCTCTCCTCTGTCCCTCTAGCTCAAACACTATCGACACTTTGAGTCGAGAAATTCACAGGAGCATTCCCTTTGACCCATCCGAAACTCAGCCGAATATTAATGATCGGTACACGAGAACCTTCTCCCTCCTCGTTACCGTCGATATACCGTCGGGCCAAGTACATCGTGACAGAGGGCCAGAGGCAAGAAGTAACAGTCGGATACAGAGAAACAGAGACACGCAGAGAGACCAAGAGAGACAAGCACAGAGAGAGGATAGAGAAAGGTAGAGGCTAGTAGAGGGCGAAGAGGGTGAGAGTTTCCTGCCACGTAATACTACTCGACGTCCCTAGAATTTGCTCTGCGGTCTGACTGCTCGTGCGGCTGCCCCCGTCAATTGCGATAATTATTGTGTCAGTAAATACTCCGTAACCATACGAACTAACGGGCTCGCGCGATCGACTGGACGTAATATGCTCACAGCGTGTGGATACACTTATGCTGGCGATATAATTAAATGAACGACCGCGATGTTATGTCGGCGTTATACCGTGTCACGCAGCCGCCTCCTGGCGTTCCGCGACCGAGAATCGAGCATGCCGGAAATTAATTATTATATCCTTGGCTGGGCCATGCTGCAATTTTCCTTTCGTCCTGGCGGTTCCACGGTGGTTTGTTGATCTGGAAATAGAACCGCAAGAATAGTAATTTAGTATTTCATGGTAGAGAAATGTTTTAAGTTACAATCGTACCGTATTGAATGTATTGCAATTGGGGATCAATTAGTACCTCTAAGAAAGTTGCGATGGGCTTCGAAGATAGACTCGCTAAAATAATGACATCAGTTGCTCCTGTAAGAGTCTCTTCCCCCACGGTTGCTGTTAGTCGTCTGGTCACAGGTATCTTCTATGTGAAGGGGGTGCTGGAAGAGACGAAAGGGAAAGGATGGGATGCGTTTCGTCCTGGGCCTGCTAGTGCACTCATCGGTAAGGCTACCTAGCAGGCCCTGCCTTAGACGGAGATACTACTGGAAAGTTTGGAAACAGAGGGTTTGAGGGTTTTTACCGAGAATTTGCGAGAAAGTCCTCGAACCTCCTTCAAGTAGGAATCCATCTATTGACGAGGATGAGGAAGATGCCGCCACACCCCTAAGAATGCGTTTCCCATAAAACATAGTTTTTTAATTATGTCCAAGATGATGATCATAAGCATACTTCAGTCCTTGATCAGGAACCTTTAAGCACACACTGTAAAATATTCCAACAGAAATTAAGCTACGTATAACTGAAGAGACATAAAAGATAAATGTCTCTGTACCAAAATAAATTTAAAATATACGATTTCAAGGTAGAAAAAATAACTTCTCAACGTACCTGCCATCATATCACGAGGTCCAGGTGGAAGGGCCGCAATAAACCAACAGAAGATTCCACGGATCAGCATAATCGTAACAAAACGCACCTCTTCAACGCGTCGACCCACATGGACGGTATAACAACTCCATAATCGTGCCTTCGTCGTTCCCAGCAGCCCTATAAAAGAAGTATCAACAATTAGCAATAATTATCCATAAGAGGAAAACGAGGGGTCGAGCGAGAGAAACAGAAGGAATGGGTCACGCGACGAACAGAGGAAGACATAAAAAGGAGACAGAGAGAGGGAGAGGAAGGGGTGTAGGGGTCTTCCGGGATAAGCCATCCGGATTGCCAGGCAGCTTTTCAATTCCCCCTTGTTGGTGAACGTGTCGAGTGGGACAGATCCGTACTTTGTGAAGAGACTCACCAAAATCTCTCCCTCCCTCGGTGCCTCATCTCGACGACATCGAGTGTGTACGTACACGTAGCCATAGATATCCGTCACAAAGGTACAACACGGACAAGAGGAAGTGGAAAACCCGGTTACTGCATCGCGCGACACAGGGTCTGTGTATCGCGGTAACTAAGTAATCCCCGAACGTTATTTGCAGTTATTTCTCGGTTGGACGGATCGGTCGAGGAAAGGAATCTGACGGGGATTTTGTATTTTCATTTTCACCACACATCTGTGTATGGTCGATGGTCGATCGTGTACGTTAGCTCCTTTTTTTCCCGATTCTCAAGCAAATCTGTTCATCATCCATGGATATACTCCATATACATCGAGTACATTTTTATCCTTCGTAATATCGGACTTGAAATACAATTATACCCTACTACTCTTTTTGTCCCAACTGTCGTTAAATATATATATGTATATGTAAGTTAGACGAAAATATATAAAATTATAGTAAAAACACGATATCTGTGGTACCTTACACGGAATTATAAAGATCGATATATTGATACGATGAAATCGTTCAGGTTAATCTTGTTAATTGATTGGAAACAGCTTGAGAAATATCTGAGCTTACTGTTTGCAACTCCAATATGGTAGCCAATAATTGTACATTGCTCTTAATAATTTTTGCACCATGACTGAAACTAATCACTAACAATTTTAGAATATAAATTAGCTTTTTTCCACACTAATACTTAGGTCTGAGATATATTCCAATCCATTTACCTGAGCAGCCTTGCTATAATATTTTACCGTATGAATGTTTTATTTCACCAAAAATTATAAAATTGTCAGCTTCATCCTTGAATAGAAAAACCCTAAAAAGCCTTTACACTGTGTGGTTCATGTTCGATTAATTCGGATTCATGGACCCCGGTTAAGATTAAATTCTATCTTCCATCACAATTATTGTTTTATCCTTGATAGTTTCTAAGGAATGGAAATAATTCTTGCAATTCTTAAAAATCTTCCAGTTCCCGGGTAAAGCCAGTAATTGAACAAAAGAAGACACAAACGTGAATCTCCGCGCGAAATGTGACTACTTCGACGAAAGTACGCAATTTCTTTCGAAAGGCCGTGGCCGGTCATTGAAGTCGTAATGAGGATAAAAGTGAAACGTTTGATGTATTCGAACGCCACGAAATAAGGACGAGGCGATTATCGCTTCGCGATGTTCCTCTGGTCAATTAAGATCCTTTTGGTCGATCGTGATTAACGAACATCCCTAGCTCATGTCAGTTCTCCTAGCGTCGGATTTCCGTTAGAGAGGAGCACGAAGACACTCGCAGACCTCCTCCAACATCCATTTAAATGCAATTAAACGGCGTCACGTAGAAGAGGAAAGAGGAAGGGGCCAGGAACGTTTAAATCAAACTCCGGCTGGTTTAGTTAGTTTCGACCGCAACTTTTAATTGCGCTTCGACCGTCTGGAGAGCCATTAGATTTTCGAAGGGGCGCCAACCGTTATACTTCTTTCAAGCTTCCTCTTGCTACGTGATGCCATCTTCTTGTCGTATCTCGTGAACGAAATTCTGAATCGGAGAGACCTTTCTTTTTCCCGTCACTAGTAAATCAGGATGGAAAAGAATTTCTTGATGGCTGTAATATTCTATTCATTTCAGAATTTCCTATAAGGATTTTGACAACATCTTTTTAAATTAGGTGTATAGAAGAGGTGTATAGAAGATAAATTATAAGTTGGAATTTTGGAAGATTTTGAAAGTTGAGGAGAAATTGAAGAAGATACTTGGCAGATCAAATATAGCAATTGTAAGATATATATATATAATATTATTAATGGAAGAAAGTATACTATTACCTCGGTATGAGATGAATAAATATTTACAATGATGAATTATAATACATTAACGTCAAATGACGTATCCTATATGCTGTTGTACAATTATGTACAAGTGACGTACGACGTAAATATCAAATATTGATTAGATACATTCAAGACGGTTAAAAAATTAATAAAGAAATTTAAGACACATACAGTACAAGTAACTACATAACCAGAAGTTCGTCAAATTATAGTTAAACAAATTTTTCGACTACTATCGTTGAATCTGGTCTTGAAAATGAATAGGAAAGAATAATTATATCTCCTTCGTTTCCTAAAGATACGAATGACGATTTCGCAACGATTTCGTGTCATCTTTAACAATCGTTAATTAAGAAAGCGCAGGTGACATTTTTAAAAACCGGTGAGCACCGTTAAGGTTCCCCCTGCTTAGAACGAAATGCCAACATCTGACCTTATATCCCGTGGAACCCTTCGGGACTCTGTGATTAAATTGAGTGCTATATCGCACAAGTAGGCCTTGCTACGTCTATCCACGGGTATCTTTTTAGAAAAGTTAACCCGGTAACATTTCCCTCGATACGAAGTTGCCACCCTCGAGCAGCGTAACGTTTCACGTCGTTTAAAACGCTGTTAATCTCACGCATTCGTGAATCACTTTAATCTTATGGGCATGTTAATACGACTTTTTATGAGAGTATTTTATTGCATATGTAAAACAGTTATTCTTAGGTAAATTTTCGTGAAGCGATTTGTGCTTGAAACTTAATCCGAAAAGGAAGGGAAAATTTTAAGGAAGTTAAAATACAGGCCGGTATTAAGAAGAATAGATAAAAGTACGTACAAGGATTAGTATCGATTTAGAAACTACTGTTTGATGTTTGAAAATCACTGCTTGATAAAAATTAATTGTACGGTTTTAATATCACCATAATTCGTATATATGAAATAATATACCACAGTAAGAGAATTTTTGAAAATGTGTATATTCTAGTTTGGAAAATTAAAAGTAAATGGCAATGATCTACGAAAGAAAGTAGAAACAAAATTTTCATTCGAAATACACGAAGAATTATATAATTTATTGCAAATTGATACGAATTAAAATTCTTAATGTATCGAATTCTTATTTTTACTTATTTTTTTAGGTATCGAATTTTCCTACGTTTTTTTTTTTCAAAATTGTGTGTGTGTTAAAATTAGGTTTGACTGCTATAAAATGTTTGACGACACTTTATTTTGCAGTGAAAGAAAATTGAAAAATGTAAAATCCTAAAATAATATCATGCATTAATTTTTTCTTCTGATATGCTCGACATTTTAAATGGAAATGTTACGTTAATTAATTTCTTGTAAAATATGAAGTATATTATAGTTTATGGCTTTTAAGACCCTATTATGAAACACTGTAGAATATAAAGAGGTCAACGGAAGATATTTTCGTCAGTTTTAACATTTGATAGACATTTAAGAAGCATGATGCAAATTTGTAAAGTCACGGATCGTATAAATCATGCAGAACATTGTACTGTACAATTTTTATCTACGATGAATTAATCTTATTAATTCCTTTAAAGGTTACAATAATTATTACAAAAAAAACGAGCAAGAAATAATACTAAAATTCATAGCAAATCGCGAGCTATGAATTTTTTACTATTAATATGTTACTTTTATTATTATTTTTTTATCTTTCATTATTCCTATTATTTCTTCTTTTATTTTTATTACTGCTGATAATTGCTTCTACTCTTACTATCATTGTTATTTACTTTCATTATTACCATTAATTTTCCAATTTGCAATTACTATTATCTCTCTGCTACCAAAATTAAAAGGAAAAAGAACATGAACATCCACATGACGATTTTACAACTACTCTTCATGATCATTATGCGAAGAAAAACCATAAAATAAATAATGACAATTGATTAATCCCATACGTGAATTCATATATTTGAGATATACTTGCCAAATTTATTTAAATCCCCACATGTCACTGGCACTACACCATACAGTGCTACACTACCTCAGAAGATACATTTAAGCTCCACAGTGCATTCACGTCCAACGAAATTTATTCAATATTCGCTACCTAAAAAATGAATCCTAAATATTCAACGCACCTGTGCTTTACGTTCACCACCGACCAAACATTCTCAAACAGAGAAAGTAAAAGAAGAGAATAAATTAAACAAAGGTATTCCTTTTTCGAAGAAACCGTAATAATGTAAAAATTATTCAGCGCACGAGGACACGTGGCATGCAATTACACGCTTTCACCACAACGAACTATGTATATCGTCGTTGGTTTAATGCGATTTGCGCGAGATGCCCGTGGAGAAATGTCATCGCGGTACGAAATGATGGTCCGCTATGGAAGTCGTGGGCGGTGACTGTTGATTTAATTATAATCGTCAGCTCCGCCCAGCACCCTCGAATTCGACCCGACTTCCGTCCTTTATTTTCACCCTCTGCAACCCCTCGATCTTTCTCTTTCTCGTGTTCACCCCGTGTCCCACCCTTCTGCCAGTCCCGTTTCAAAATGCTTTCAACGGTTGTCTTTGTCTTTTTAACCTAGGTTTCATGTAGGTTCTCGTTTACAGACCAGAGAAGAGTCGCGATTAACTTTTCGTCGCAACGGTTAATTTACATTAAAAGTATGCAGTGAGTGAGACGAGTATTTGAAAATGCATGCCGATTACATTGAACCGAGAAATTAAACATGTGAATAGAGATTTATTTAATTTAATTCCATTTTTTGGTCGGCAAGGTCCTTGCTTCGATGGTTGATTACATTAGAAAGGAAAAATTATTCTTGTTATTTAATATTAGAATCACCGATCCGAAATGTGTCAGTGACTATGAAAGTGATCTAAACCAAAAACCTGAATGATTTAATATAAAACTACCTTCGCGATATAGGAACAGGTAGAACTGTCATATAACTGCATCAAAATTAATTTTTTGATTTTTCCGAACGCGAAATTGGTATTTCGGAACGAGTCGTACATGAATTAGGATACTTTACTTAGAGTAACATAGCAATAATTATGAACAATTTTTGTCACTATCGTTTCGAGTTTTCAGTACTCGACATATAGATGATGCCTAAAATGATATTTAACACTAATTTCTGGCATAGAGTATTAAAAATTTCGTCTTGCGCTTTCCCCTCGCGGTGTTTTCTAATTTTACATTCCACTAGGCTCGAATCGATTCGAAATTGGCGATCGGTATGTAAAAAACAGCAGACAGCCGTAGTGAACACTCGGAAAATAAATGCCCGTGTGTTTGAGCGGCTGTCGATGGAAAGGGGACGAAATTTTAGTGCATCGAGGATGAAACTCGTTAACCCCGATGCTGTGTTCACAGTACAGCCTGTCTGAATAAGAGGGTTTTAGGGAAAAAATTATTTCATAACTCGCAAGCGAAATTGAGAATCTACAAATAATGCTCCGCCGCTATAAGCGACGCCTTCCATACCTCGCGTAATTCGCATTTACATATGCCTCTGCACATCCCTTCAATTAAAATCTATTCTTTTCTCTTTACGTGACCGATCCATTTACTTAGCTTTCACTCCATGTTTTACTAAAACATCGTAAAATTTTCCGAATTTTTCTCCTTTTTTCTTAGAATGATATTCAAGAAGTTATAAAAATTTTAAAAATTTCAAATTAATTCTATTTCATTTCTACTTATTTTTGCACTTGTATTTACGTAATGATACTAATGAGTCGATAAATTATGACGTACTGCTTGCACATTTCTAATGCACAAACGATTTTTATAATTTTATAATTTAAAAGCTAAATCGTTAATATCGTTAAATTACCTTATTTTACGCAAATTTGAAGTAAGTTCGTTTTGAGAAAATTTCTATTATGAAATAAGATTATTGACTAATAACGAATATAAGTACCTACGTTTTGTCAGGTAAAACATTGATAGTGGTTATTTATGATTTAATTTGTTTTAGCTTCTAATGACAAATAGGAGCGATGACAGTTCTGTCCACGAAGTTATGACTAGACTACGTTTCCATAAAAAATGATCATTCGTGATGTGCTTTGTGCTGATTAAGCTTGTCAGTTCAATGCTTCTATCCGCAGAATAATTTATAAAGATATTTTCCTATACGATTTTTATCATTTTGGCGTCTATCAACTCGTCGTTGTATTTCATACCTATATCTCGATATAATAAAAGATCAAAAATGACTTTAAAGAAATTTATTTTCTTAGTATACTTCTATTTTGTTAATAATTATGAAATCCCTTTCTGCATATTTTACCAATTCAATTTATACGTCGAAGAAATAAATCCCTATCAATCTAAATATTCCTTGTAATGCAAAATGAGTTTCTTCGTGTATGTATATAAATCTACAAGTACGAATATCTAATACGTACAAATCTACATACGAGTTTTCCTCTAAATAGGACTAACGTAATAAAACGCATTACCCATAAACTTTTTCCAATAAAAACAGCTATAAATGAAAGGAGCGACGATACATGAAACACAAAAATACTATAACGAGCCATATGTTTAATTAAAAATTGTGCAAAATAACCCATTTCAGCACATCGAATTTTGTTGAATTTTTACAAATGTTGATATTCCTTTGAATAACTCGATACGATATCAAAAATAACGAAGACCTTTCAGAATTACACCATTCTCAAAAGAACATTCCGAATGCAATTTTTTAAAAAAGAAAATCCACGACCTTCCTAAATATAATTATCAAATAAATCGAATAAAGCACACGTGGATTATATATAGGCACTCTCGTTAAACTTTCTCAAAATTGCTAATGGAAGGACGAAATTAAAAAATTCCTCAGTGAAACAGAAGTAACGCGGAGCAAGGGAATCCATGGCGCGAGATCGGACGAACAACGTTCTGGAATAAAGCCGACATTATAGGCAGCATAATCAATTCCCGGGCATAATTCCGCAACACGCTATGAATTTGGTCAAGATCGGCCGACTGGAAGTGATTCGACTAACACGATTGCGTACTAACTTTGCACACGACGAGTGGCTCGTATCCCCGATCCAAACTTGTACAAATCGCACTTACATCCCATTATTTTAACCCCCAAGAAAGAAAGAGAGAAAGACAAAAATCGTTTCTCAATTATGTCTGCCAACCAAATGCACATTTTTTCATCTCTTTCAGTTCTCTTCTTATGCTCAAAGAAGTTAGAAAACGTTGAATAATTATAAGAGATTTTATAGGAGGTATGGATGAAGCTGAAAAAAAAGTTCGTATTTAATTAAACACAGAGTTATAATACCCATTGAATATTTATTATCTATAGCAATTTCGTGTGCTAATAAGTTAAACTAATACTGACCTTCAAACTAAATATCAAATTACGAATTAAACTATATAAAATCTTCATCGAGGCATCCATAAACCTAATATTTATAAGAAATTTACATGTCTTCCAACTTTCCCACTGCATCATCCTCATCACCGAACCGCAAAATTCTCCCGCGAACTAGACATGAAATATTAAAAATCAGGCATTAAACCGCAAAGACCCTTCATCGAGACATCCGCGCAACCAACCCCACAAGGGTGGTTCGCAAAAACACTCCGGAAAAACAAACACCCCCACGAAACAAACGAGCCGAGCTCGGCCAGCTATTCGTATCAATTAAACTCTCTGGAGCTAGATGAGAATTTAATCGGTCAGGCAATCCTCCTCGGTGGGCCGAACGCAAAAAGTGCTTTGTACACACGCACAGGCGAATTCGATTGCGCGACAATCGGATGGCGATCGAGGAAAAAGGCGCGTCCACTCTCCTCTACCCTCCATATCCATATCGGTCGAAACTTTTGCCGTTTACGGGCTAAAAATCCATCCCTGTACAGAAACGAACAACCGATGCAACAACCAGAGTAGGAAGCAGAGGAGGAAGAGGAGCAGCAAGAGGAGGTGGTGGAGGAGGAGGAGGTGAACGAGGGGATGTTGGCGCACGCTACGATTGTTTCTCCGTAATCCTTTATTGGATCAACGGGGCTGAAACAATTGAGCGAGCCATAACGCGAGGATGGGCTGCTGGTACAGGGGCAGACGAGCGTGTCGGGTTTTCGGTCTGCCGATGCCGATGGCCCGAGAGCGGAGGGCCTCACCATGCACAAACCGTGCAAGCACGGAACAAGGGTGGAGACGAGATAGAGGGTAGGTGGTAGGGATATATAAGCGAGCTTGGGCTACGATGATGGGAGCGGGAAAGGATTTCTACCTACTTTGCTCCGGCTGAACGGAGTTACAAATGGGAGAACGCAGAACTCATCCGCGAGAGGGGATTCCGGTGTCTTTCTATGTTTCAGTTTCCTGTCTTATCGTTAGATGGATCGTTTGGCTATCCGTTTGCTTGGTAATTCAACGATCCGTCTTCTCGATGCTGATTTGCAGGCTTTTAACCCTTTTGGTACTAGCAATGATCCTAGTAGTGAGAAGACGGTTGAGTAGCTATAGATATTGCTTTAATTTGCTCGTTATACGTTCGGTGGACAGATTATGGTACTGTATTATTGATTACACGTAATAGGAGTAAGTGTTCATAAAAGCTTCTCTGAAAATCATTTTACATTTTCATCGTACGACCTTTTTATTTATCAATTTTCTAATTTTCTTTTTCTATTTCCTTATTTCTCTTTTCTACAAACTGTTGTCAAATCTCTCTCACCACCTCTCTAACTCCTATCCAATGTCTACAAAGGAGTTAGCAGTATCTGTGCGTATCACGTACGAGCGATATAATAACAAGACGATCAGCTGAAATTCGTGGCTTGGTTCGCACGTCCCGAATTTTCGCAATCGTCTCCACTTTTTCTATTCTCGCCCTATGTTCCTTGTCTGAGATCTATCATTTGGACAATTTACCCACAAGGGTACGTGAGAACGTGCAAAGAACGGGGAGAAAAGGAAGCATTGTGTCATTTGTTGCGTCTTCGATGCGCACCTTTTCCAGTGATAAAGCAGAGTTATTTATCTTCCGTTTGCACGAGGAAAGCATTCCAAGAAAATGTGGCAAGATATCACCAAGATATCGTTTCTTGATAGTTTCGTGATAGCGTTCAAATGTTCAGTTTGACAAATACATACTATTTAATCGTGGGTTTCTAATGGTCCATCTCTGTGTAAAATGTTTATCGAAAGGAACAGTTCGGATGTTGAGCCATTATTTTCTTATTTTTCTTGAGACCTTTAATTCTTTTTAATTCTGATAACGTCTTTAATTGTTTGAAAATTTCTCCAATGACTAGAACAAAATAATTACAAGAAAATTTTAAACTCTATTTCAAATATAAATTTGGAGACACGTAGATAATGGAAATTCGATTCTGAATTCGAACGTATTAATCAGATCGATGACAGAAAGCTTTGCAAAATAACCATTCAAATGACTAAACAATCTTTACCACGTTAAATAATCCAAAAATGATAGTAGGTCACTGAAAAAGGATGATACACTGGTCGATAATTTCGATTGGTCATGAAGCATACGGGGTTAAAATCCGTAGTTCACCGTAACGAATCGATCTGTCACGAAAAGCCACTTCACTGCTCGGATTTGCTTGGCGCATGCAACGAGGTTGCACGGATGTTATGAGCAACATATGTGCTGATTATAAGGATGCATGGGGTATCTTACTCCATCGAACACCTGCTCGTTGGCATACGCATTCCCAAACCGTATTTCTCATCGATCATGATGCTATCCTATTTCGTGAACATTGTACGAAACTCATTTGTATGTCACGTGAAATTTCATAATTGATCGTTACGTACCATGGTATTAAACTCGTTGCACGTGTATTATAAATAAATAAATATGTTTAAATATTAGATGATCCACGGATTATAGATCAAATGGGATGGAAACGCGTGTGGTTACGTAGTAAAAACTTCTTTATCGCGTGATATTAAGTATGCAAATGGTACTCTATCTTTGTGTATATTCTTCACCTTTACCGTTTGGTTTGGACTAAACAGCAGAGTCGGTCATACGTCGAGCCATTTCGTCCGAACGTGGCGAAGAATGACACGTAATTGAGACAGAAAGGCATGGGCAAAAACTAACGACGAGCCAAGCCTGTATTGTTTACGTTGAATCCTATCTACTAAGCACGCCTCTCACCTGTTATGCTTGGCCGATTTCCTTATCATGAGACACAGCCGATATTTCAGGCGAAGAAGTTAATATACACTAACACGAAACTGTTACAAAAGAAAGTTTTGTTTAAAACTTGGCATTAAATGCATTACTTACATTATTACAGGACAAAAATATTTCGAGAAAATATTAACGAATAAAAACATTTTGAGTATTTTCTAAATTATATCCTACATATACATTATGTAATACTAATTATAATATAATACTAAAATATAATATAAAAACTAAAAATAACATACTAGTATAAAATAATGCCGGTGATAATACATAGAAAATTTTTAAGAATTTTTGTAGCACGCTTTCAATAATAAACGGGAGTAATATATAATTTTAAATAATCAAAGAAGATGGATAAAAGATGTATAAATAACAAATAAAAAGAAAGCACCGTGTTTTGCAACTACGTCTATCGATTAAAATCTACCCTTTCTAATGTTTCGACTCGTTGAATTATTTCACAATAGATAAATCAACCCTCTTATGCCCCTAGCGCGTCTCGTCAAGCTCCTCTGTACACAAAACGTAATTACTTGAAATCCCAAACACCATGAAAATTTTATCGGCGCCTAGCTCGTCGCGGGCCATTATACTATCGAACGACGACCAATGAATGTCAAAATGGAATTAAAAAGTTTAATTAGGTGACGTCTTTTAACGTTGAATGAATCATCGCCATAAAGATCATATCACAAAATCTGTTGTAATATAATATTACGAATTCATATCATAAAATCGACAGTTCTATCTTAGAATTTGAAAATCATTACCCTCATACGTATAATTTTTAGGTTAATGTAACAATTTTTCACTCTCTTGATAAAGAATAAATATAAAAAAATTATTTTCTATCCACTTTTCTATATATCGCAGTGTATCAATCTTTTTTATTATATATAATCTTTTAAAAATTACTTCTATTGCATTATAATATTGTATTATTCCTTATACAGCTTTACGTACTACCTAGTAGTTGTAATAATTTCCTACGCTGAATGTACTAAATAACTTTACATACTATCTAGTCTGTTATAATATTCTCCTATACTAACAATATCATAAAGTGGTAATTATAAGAAGTAAAATTATAACACACCCATTTATCTGCAATTAAAAAATAAACACATCCAGATTTTCTCATGAGAATGACACATAAAATCGTTGACTGTCTTAAAACCTACAACATAAAATTAACTGATAATATAAAATATTAACTTATAATATAAAACTATACATAACCTCAAATGTGCTTTAACCCTTCGATTATTATATAATTGACACAAACCTGAAGGATCTAAAGAAGACAAAAAACACAGGACGCCAAACAATGTCGCTTCTTCTCCTAATTCTTCTACGTAAATTTCTTACAAAGTTTAATACCATTGAGTTTTCTCACATTGTCGATACGAAGGTCGTTAACAGAGCGGTGAGCAATCTCTCACGAGTCACAAAGTAAATGTAATCGGCATGGCTTCTACCGCGGTGTTACGTGACAACGTAATCGTTTTACGGCCGACTTGAATATTTTATTACCTGACCTGATGTATAGACTTGATGGAGGCATCGTGCGTTGCAATCGGTTTTGCTCGTTCCGTATCTTGAATCGTGCATCTCTGCGATTACAGCGACGCCTACTGCGCACGCCGTGTACTACACCACGATTCTCACGATGACGTCACGCGGACCACGAAAGTCACGTGTTCCGTCGCAAATTGGCGCGTAATTTCGACTAGCAATTTGTACCGTTTAATTAATACAAATCGTGTCATGAGCAACTTCATTTTGCGATGCATGGAATACAAAATGAGCTGAATGAAAATGTTCTCTACACGTAGAAGACACTATTTACTTCGATTAATATGATGTTTGTTCTTTGGAGTTTTACTATCAGTATTAATTATAATTATTCGAATGACATCGAAAATCAATGAACAGTCGATTATCCAGATTTATGTTTGTCTAACAAAAAATTATATATGTCAGTAATAACATACGATCCCTATTTATTTTATCATAAAAGCGAAATGAAACACTTTTTATCACAAACGAATAAATAATTATTATCTGTATACTCGTTATATTTTAATGCCATGTCCTTCCCTTTTATTTATTTTTATATATACCAAATTGCAATATTATAGTTATTTAATCAGCATTTGGTTTCCTTTCAAACTACAAAGAGCAGAGAATATGAAGAAGTCAAGGTAACTTTCCTATAAAAGTTCTTCATAAAAGAACAAAATAACAATCTCTTCAAAAACATTAAACATTAAGTAGCATTAAGTAAATTATATTTCTCTAAAAATAAGCTACATAACCGTTAACACTAATGAAACAGAAGAGGTTTCTCTGAGAAATGAAAACGTAGAATCTGCCTCATATAATTTCTCATAAAAATCCATTAAATTTCCTAAAGCTATATTCTTTAAAGTGCACTTATACGTTCAGAGTTTCATACTGTTTAAACGACAAACAGAAATTAAAAGAAATTGTAATGTAATCTTAATGCACGATTTTATTAATTCATATTTTTAAACAATAACTGAAATAATAATTCGTGTTAGCATAGCGCACATAAAAGGCTGGAACATTTTAAAAATGCATCCTCGCGTGTCGAGTACCTAGTATTCTTACCTTTCGTGTACTCTACGTCACGAAACGAACGGAAGCCAGGACATACGCTGATTTTTAAATAATGCCCGTCACGCGGCTGTTTCAGAGAATTGATTTAATCATTCAATCTTATCGCAAAAATCGATGACACATAATATAGTGTTGCGAGTGACCATGCTATGTAATTTGAAAGTATCAATCTTGGTGGCCAATGTCAGATATTAATTATGTAACTTTCTAGTTAACTAAGGTAATCGATTAAAGGAGTCACTTTTTCCTTAATTCCACTTTAGTTAAGTGACGATATTAATAACTCACGCTTAAAGTGCAACAATACTTGAGGAAATTAATTGAAATACAAATTATGTTAGAAAATGTATATATGAAAGCCAATTACTTGTAAAATGTTAAATATTTGAATTTTGAAATATAGAACAATATTGCAATACCTATTACCCTCTTCTTCTATTTTATTTACAATTTCTATCAGGTATGTGTGTTTCAATTATAGCAAATCAACTCGAATTTTGGACTTTTACCTACATAAATAGACAAAAAATTTATCGAAATTTACAATTATATTAATTATAATATTGGAAAATATAGAAATAAAATGTTTATGACAATTATTTGTTAGTATATAACCTAGATAATAAAAGGTTTGATCAAAAGTGAATACGTTAGATAAGGAAGCAATGGATATAAAGTAAAGGATGAATTTTTTAATGAAAAAGGTAATTCATCATGAAAATTATAAGCTAGTGAAATCTATGTGGGTACGAACTTGTAAAAATATTATGTAAAGAAGCCTCACAATCATGATGGAAGCATAGAACTAGCTCTCTTCTCTTGTCTTGTTCTTTGTCTGACAAAATACTGTCTGACACTACTAGATGCAATCTCAGAAGGAAGTAATAGGTACCAAGAAATAAATTACTATCGGAATCTAGATACACACGAATTTTTAACAAAGAGCACGAATACGTCATACTTTCAAAATGCAAAATACATTAATATTAAATAAATATCAAATAAATTAATATGCTGATGTATTATGTTCTACCAAATGGTAGAATAAAATAATTCAAGAATAAATATCTATCAGTGGAAGTATGCACGCGAAATAAAAACGATCAGTGACAATATTAATTGCAATTAATATTTATAATATTTCTGCATGTTTGAATTCCCATTGTAGCTACCATAAAAACAATGAAATATCGATTTACCTTTACGATACACGACATTAAACGAAGATCATAAAATTGCAGCAGAAATTGAGAAATCAACAAAATTCATGACATTTGATATTAAAAGCTTTAAACGAACGAACTCGCATATCGAGGAAACTGTATAATCAATTAATTTTAATCAGTTAATATTTCGCATTTGTTGGCACGTTTCTCTTCTACGAAATAAAAGATTAATAATAACGCTCCACTATAATGCAGGATAACTGGTAACTTTATCGAAAGAAAATGTGTAATTTCAGCCACTCAACGTTTATTAACTGTTGAATTGAAATTTTAGTCTTTAGTCGTTTCATAAAACGGAATTATACTTTATATTTTACGATAAATATTTATATTATATATTTTACATTAAATCATGTTAAAATTATTATATTAAAACAGACTTATCATAAACGACAAATTGAAAAATAACGAATATATTTGTTCTCACAATGTATGACCTAATTTGATCTAATAATTAGAAATATTAAGAATTAGTTTCTTTATCACACTCAAAAGGAAGCAAATGATTTTCTTTGTAACGTTCAAAAAGAGGAGACTCGATTTCCTTATTATACTCGAAGCAACGAAAAATAATTCACTCGAACACCTCTACTTGTTACTTTTCCTGTTACCCTTTCTGTTCCTGTTACCCTCCTAAAAACGGAAAGAGATATTTCTATAGAAAACATTAAAATGGCGGAAGAACGGGGCATAGACTTCTGGAAAGAGGAATAATTCACGCGGATCGATCGACGTCGAGCCGAGGGATTAAATTAATTTAAGTAATTTGACGATTGCTATCGGCGGAAACATTAAATAAAGTACCGCGTGCCGGTTGTAGAGGTAGCTGCGTTTAGATTATAAATCGGCAGCGTCGAGTAAACCGACGTTATGTGTTGGTCACAACACATCGACAGGATTGTGGCCATCGTTGCATAACTGAGTGGTCGTTCATGATGATTGGATGGTCGTCCATGTTAGCCATCCTTATTCCATTCAGTCACTTGTCATTAACCGGGAAAAAGTCGCGCCACGTGGACACCTGTTTATAGCGTTAACAGCGATCGTCGATATCTCGACTCGATTACACGACTGTAGTGGTTAACCCTTTCGACGATGGAAAGATAAATGATACACGTGAAGTGTGTACTTTGTTGTAGGTTTGTATATCGAGTAATTATCCCTTCTAAAAACATACTGAGAAATATTTTTAATCTTCAATGCAATACGATACAATAATCTTCTTCTTTTACTATTTTAAAGGGACCCATTTGCCAAGTAGATTTACTTCAAAACAGAAAGGAAAAATCTTCAAATACGAATCGTTAAGCACGAATCAAGTACTTTGGCACAAAAATTGTTTAAAATCCAAAAAGTGGTGGTAATCGTTTTATCCCGTGAACGACTGAAATGTTAATGTTCAGTAAAAAATAGTTTCCTAATATTCAATTTTTGTGTTTTCATAAAATTTCAGATATCCTAATGATAAAAGGGTACGAGAACTTTGATAGTTAAGAGAAAAATATTGTATTAATGTTGGTTTGGCAATAATATTGCAATGTAGAAAATTTGATATTTTAATATTTAATATTATTATTTGATTAATATGTTCATGAAATTATAAATCCATGACAGGAAAAATATAAAAGATATGTAAAAATAATAAAATTAATACGTATTAACACCAATACTTCCACAAATTTTAAGAAAGACTTTATTCGAAGACTAAAACATCCATATTTCGACTTTGTTTCAGGAACGAGAAGCTGAAAAAATAGCCGAAGAGGCGGCAGCTATGCGTGACGTTAAACCAGAACTTCAACCTGCAAGAAGTCCCGATACGTGGCAAGGAAATAACTTTTATCGGCATCTGAATGCAATAAAAGGTATGTAACCGATAAACGAACTGCCTTCTTT
>NW_016909198.1:143540-164423 GCF_001483705.2 Eufriesea mexicana | reverse complement strand
ATAAGATAGCAACACTCTTTTAGCAAGAGTAGTTGAGTTGAGAGAATGTATACTAAACTGAAGCAGAATATTTAATATGAATAAAATATACTCGTTGCAATAAATTGCAATTTATTGCACTTCTGAAGTGAAATTTATTTCATCTTGAACTGAATATTTCCTGTTAAATTTATATTGGGCGCAATGCATTCTCGTTACTAATTACGATGCATAGTGCAGAAATTTGAAAAGAAAATGGAGGACAAATAAAAATCGAGGAATTACGAAAAAACTCGTATATCTAAAGAACGATATAGTGACACTTGAAAATAATACAAAATAATAAAGTCATAATCAATTCCTATGAAAAACGAATGTTAAAAACAAATGAATGCGAACACTCCTGAGACACACCTAAATACCCTCTGTAAACATTGTACAAGCACGCATTAACATAACATCAATTATCAACTGTTTATTCACCCGCTTATCGACCAAAACTGGTGTCCTCGTTAGAAGTCATTGACACGTTTTCAACGCTATTCCACGAATTAACAGGCGCCATTAAGATTGTTTGCGATTCTGCGAGTAGAACAGCAACGAAATTGCTCGTCGTTGCCAAACAGTCGTTCTATCCCTGCAAGATTTTCTGAAATAATTACCACTCGACGTCCTGGTAACAGAAATATTAAACGTTGCTTCAGCAAAAGCTTAATCTGTTCGGTATTTCGGACTATGGTGCCCTAATATTAGCAATTAGTAATTAGCGCAGCACGAGTGGTCCATGGGAAGATCACGAGTTTCAATTAATTAGAGTAATTAGTCGCGACCGGAGTGTTAACTGAGGACGGAGGGTTGCCTCGATATCAGACGCAGGGGTGGATCTTGGAGTTGGTAATAACGGGAAAAGGGGTTGTGGGTGAACTCCTCTCGGCGAAGAGGCGTGATTTCCGACGACGCTTGCGCGCTTCCGCTCTGGAGTTCAAGTATGGCCCGATGAAACGATGCACACGGCTTTAACTTCTCCTTTCCGTTGAACCGATGTTATTTCAAGGAACTCCTGTATATTCTTAAATATCTGCAAAGTATTTTCTTTTTGTCATCAATTGTGCTTATATGTCAGTTATTATTGTACATCTTCTATGGTGTATTTTATCTCTGGTCTCATTTGATATTGCATTATATGCTATTAGGAAATGGTAACTGATGAATAGCATTACCTGGAAAGCAACAATTGTAATTGTTAATGTGCATTATTACTGAAATTACTTTTTCATGGTTTAATTCTGTGATTCTTTACCGGATCCAAGGATAAAATGAAAAGCTCTAAAACTTATTTCTTGAGTAGTGCAAAATTGTCGGTTGATCGTGTGATCTTTATAGAATGTAATTTTCTATTGAAATAAGTTGAATTTAATCCATTTAGTTTGTTTATTACATTAATATTTACTTTTCGGGAAAATTATTTTATATAAACTAACTATAGGAACTATACCAAAGATTTGATGAATATACTTGAGAAAGATTCGTTCGAATTAAAATTCCAAATTGTAGAAATGATTTTAACCGTAAGAAAAATAATTGTACAATATTTTATTCCGATCATTTTGATTGTTTATAATTTTGAAATTCATTTCTAATCCTCAATGAAGATCGAATACGTAAAATATAATGCATAAATAGCATTACGTGTCTACGTTCTTACTCTATTCATCTTACTTTACAAATGTCAATGCTAACGTGTAAACACAGAAAAATCTTTCAATGAAACTTCAAGAATAATCAATGAAAAACAGGTTTTGAATATTACTCGCATAAATTCACTCGCATGAAAACGTGTAATGCTCTCGCTGGAACAGGAATGGAGGCATTGAAATCAGCCGTAAGCCGAAAATAACGAGATAACCAAAGTTCTTTATTTATGAATGCACATGCGAGATCATCGACTATAAACGAAAACGCTTTGGTTAATATACACATTCTGGGAAAAATTTTGTCTGCCGCATCGATTTTCTGCTTTGGGTATTAATTTCTAATAAGTACTGTCGTATTCCATCGATAACTATTTCCATATAAATAATCAAATACTAAAAGAAAATAACCTTTTGAGACCTCGCAAACTTGTTTAATACGAACTAATTTATAATTTGATTCTGTTATAATATTTTACTATTACCAATCACGATCAACTATAATTTGTATAAAAAGAAAATTATTCTGCGAATAAAGGAATAACTAACAAATGGGGAATATAAAAAAGCCTTAAAATAATATAAAAGGTCCTTATAGGAGACTCTTTTTATTACTTTTTATACATAAAATTCTCCTTTAACGCGTTATCCACTTTTCAAAATCTTTCCTTATTTTAAAGGAATTTTCATAGAAAAACTCATAGAAACTTGGACAGTAAAATGCAACAGTAAATCTATATAACATTATATCCTCGCAAAAACGGAAGAAGTTTATCGAAAAAGACACCTGATTAGCGCGAATACCATTTCTAATTCAGAACAATAATTTCAAGTAGCCGGAACTAAAACTTGGAGAAAGCCAATAACTCGATTATTCCCATCGCTACTTTATTAACACGCAAATCTGCTCGTTAATAAAAAAATGGAAAAAATAGGAAATTACCAATCGATATCGCCGAACTGATCGAAGTAGCTCACCTTTAATCGGGCACACCGTGCTCGACTAACTTTTCAATTTCGCCCGGCCGGCCCGCGCGGTTCATTACCCATTCAATTTAAATGAATAAATGAAACGGTTTTTCGATTTTGTTTGTTTCCTTTGATTTGCCAGTGCGCCGCGGAATTTTGTTAATTTTCAACAATGATGATTGCAGGAAGCGAGCCGAGCGAGAGAACGGGCACAGATTGTTCCGCTTGTCATCCACGAGGAATATTTTACGGTCAGATTCATAGCCCGTCTGCGCCCACTAATTAATCGACACGAGATGCAGTAGCAGCAGGAGCAGGACGAGGTGGTATAGGAGGTGGGAAAAGGGCCGGAGGATGGGGACAATGCGAGAGAGGGAGAAAAGAAAATCGGGGAAAAGGGAAAACGAGAGAGAGAAAGAGGTAGAGAGTAATTCAAAAAGACACTGTAAATTAGGGGTCTCCGTCGGTATTCGGGCTGGATCTATTGAATTCCAATTAGTTTAAACCGCGTTGATTTGATGGTTCTGTTCTGCCTTCTTTCTCCTTTTTTCTCTAGTAACTTTTTGTGGATCAACGCTGGAAATATTGGAATTAATGAAAATAGAAATTTACGCAAATGAATATCGCTGGATTTAAAGAAAAAGCTTCTGAATTTTAGTGATCCTATAATTGAAGTTTAATTAGGATTGTTATTGGTGCAGAACATGAAAGAACGAATTTCTTGAATTAATAAAAATTAACTTAGGGATTTTATTATATTTTATAGTTTCGAATAGAGGGGATTGCTGTAAATATTTGAAAAACAACTAAGTCGGGTTATAGGATAACTATTCACCTCAACACGATTAAAATATACAAGTGACGAAGACCCCTATTGTAAATTATCGTTTCACCTTTTAATTACCCGACTTTTCCATCGATGCGATCTTTTGCCAAAGAAAATGTTAATTAAAATTTGCATCGCGAGACGTGGCAATGAAAATAGTCTTAATCGAGTAGTGTCGATAAAAATGTTATGTATTTTTTATCATTCAGCAAACTCACAAAATGCACGAAGAGATAAACAAAAATCGATCGTCGCCCTCATTCTTGCGCTCATATGTTAATTTTGTAGATTAATTACGCTCGCACAGAGAACACTATTATAAATATTCGTGTAACTAATTTTCACGATATACATATGCATATAAAGCGCGTCGAAAAGAAGGAATTTCGCTCAAGACTCGTATGTAGAAAAATATTTATTTTCGATTCTACTGATGGTGAATCTCGACCATGTAATTGTGTACTAATTGCGTACTCAAGTTTTGTGCGTATAGTGAATCGATCGTGTTACACTTTGCAACGAAACTTACCAGAAATTACCTATGTACGTGTGTACATACACGTGTGAATGACGAGAAAAGTACACTTAACGATGAACTTCCAATGTAATGAGGAAAACTTGACTCTGGAAAAGAACACTTATCCCTAGAATTAACATAATTGTAAAATTTTGTAATGTCCACAAATTACAGTTATACCTATTAGTGAACGTAACCATCGCCAGTTCGTGGATAGATTAGTTTCGTCCATTTTGTTTTTCCGGTGTTAATTCAACGTATTTCGCACTGATTATTTCAACCTTATACATCAAGTACCATATAATAACATTATAAGCCGCAGTACGAAATTAATTGCTAATCTATATAACACAGAATTAAAATATTTCACCAACGAAACATCTTGATCCCACGATCTTGATTCTTGATTCCAGGGTTAAGTACAATTTACTAAAACACACATATGTGCATTCGAGGATACCAAGAATACTAAAGATTCCTTTACATTGTACTAATTGCTCTACTTAGTGCATCGAGGATCCAGTACAGCTTGAAATTGGCTTCTCGGTGCGAGTCGATATGCTGTGCAATATACTCTTTACGGTTATTAACTTCTCGAGCGAATGGCTGCGCGTTGCGATCGCTCCACTGATAAAGAAAATCGCAAAAATATCCAAAGAGCGGGTGTTCGTACAGACCCCCATTAAAATACCAACAGGTTCTCTCAATCTATCGTCGAATACGAATCTACAGGAAATTACATAATATATATTCGAGTCGATGGGGAGAATCTGTATCACGTCATATCGTGAGATATGCATTCGGCGAAAGTAATTTCTTCTGCTTTTTATCTCGTAGAATACCGGTGTATATGCAACAGCTGTAAGGAACGCCGTGTAGATTATACGAAACGCATCGTTGACAAAAATAACAAGTGTAGGCGACAGCATGTGGAAACACTATGTGTAATCCGGGTAACAATAAAAGTTCTGATCACTGGTGTATGTTGGTATTATCTTGTTCATTTACAAAGTGTTTTGTTTTATTGAAAAAGTTACTCCACGAGTATTTTTTATTTTATTATATATTAATTAAAAGAGACAAACTAGGGGAATTTGTTTCCCAAACCTTTTGCCTTTAATTATTTTGAATATTACGTATCTTTTAGATTATGTATCTAAAGAAGAAAATTTCTAAAACAGAATCTCCCAAAAATCAAATAAATAATCGTACTAACGATATTATTAACGATAATCGTAAACTAACGATATTTCAAATTAATATTAAATTATAAAGAACAAATTAATACATTTCCTAACAAATGAATTTCCTATACTATCCGAATTCCCTATACTATAAAAATTATACAAATCACGATGCAGTAACCAACCATATATGTAAGTATATTAAAATTCCATTATTTTAAATAAATCACATTAACGTTCTCAAAGCTCAGCTTACTATGAAAAAGAAATTTATTTCTTCCTACAATTGCATAGCATTTTCAAACCTCGTCGAAATTTATTTTTAATTTTAATTGAATCATAATTTAATTCTAGAAGTTTCGTTCGTAGCTAGTGAAGCATTCGCGTAAAGCGTAACGAATGCAAATCTGCATCGGATTGGCCAGAAGAAACAAATCCTTTTCAATTACTGAAGAAACTGGTGTATAGTAGAATGCACGGTGTAATCTTGGTCGTTGGGTGTATCCCGGCTGTGAAATCCTTAGGGAGCACTCCCGCCTGCTACACGAGGACGCTCCAATGAGCAGAAACCCTTAACGGATACAGTTTGTAGTCCCTGGACGATCGTCAGCAAAATTTCAGATTTCGACCACATATGGTACTTACGGTGCTATTCTCGTAAGCGCACTGACAAAGAAATGGGAAATCGTCTTTTCACCTAACATACACAATCGACGAGGAGGACAGTTATCTCTAACATTCCGAGAAGAAACTCGTGCAACAGATGGTATTAATTCTGGTATTAAAATGGTATTAAAACTATACTATATATGTAGCCCCTTTCTACACTATAGTAAAATAAATAATAATATATATGAATAGATGTATTTACTATATCCAATACAGTAAAACTGTATTCTCCCAATATTATAGTAAATAAATCAAATATCGCTATATACAATTTTTAAGAATTTTTAAAATCAGAAATTTGAAAATTATGCATTCCTTCCATTTCCTGAGTTGTATTATTGCAGTAATTATCAACTTACCCTCGACATGCTTTACTCGAGTGATTAGAAAAGTAAGATCAATCGCCATAGCAAATTTGTATGCTGAGTTTCATCGATTTCATATTTCTAAAGTTTTCCATTTTTCTATTCTTATTTTCATTTTTCCTATTCATCTTCGAGCCATGTTCAGCATGTGAGTTTACTTTGTTATTCGCTTGGAAGGAATAATTTTGGAAGATTTAATAGTGACCATAAAAGTATTGCAATTAGAAGTATTACAAATATGGCACAATACACACGATGTAGCTATAAATCCAATCTAGCCTCCCATGAAGGGAAAACTTATTTCACGTTCCCTTATAGTTTGCAATACATTCCACCGGACATCTCGTGTTCGTGAACGAAGCAGATCCTTGCCTGTTACAAATACTTCCGGTTTCGGAGTCTAGATGACCCTTTATGGTGGCACGTGAACGTGTATCGTCGGGACGTGAGGTAGTTACGGGAGAAGTCGGCGCGAGAAAAGCCACTCGTACTTGTAGATTCCTCCCGAGAGGCGACGGAGTCTCCGTTCACAAAGCCAATTTGCCGGAACATTAGCCGCAGACGGTGTTTCTTCAACGATGCCTATTATTGATATTGCCCATTCGCGATCGACTATAATCGATAGTAGGGCTGCACGAAATTCGACTCGCCTCTTTCCCAAAACTCGGCTTGTCGATTAATCCTCTATTTGGTGAATGCTAAATCTTTCTTCTGTCTTCCTACGAGGTTCCTTGGGTGTTTGGCTAGCTAATTTACAAAAAAACTGGAAGAAAAATAGTGAAGCATTGACAGGAAGATTCTACGGAAATTGAACTAAAATATTTTTCTCGGAGGCAGTGAAACTGTAAAAATTTAAAAGTTAAACTCTACAAATTTTTTTTAATTCTTTAGGGACACGTGGAGTTTGAAATTCCATAAAAGAAGTGAGTGTTGCTCGAAGAATATCTCGTGATGCGGGGTTAGAATTCTTTTAAAGTACTTCCACGATTCCAAGAATAATTTGGACAACTCCCAAGTGTAATTCGCGTCTCGAGATACCCTAAATAGTTCCAAGCCTGTCTTTTAATCCAGAGGTAGCTTAACTTTTTTAAAGCTTTTTAGCTATATATCCGAAGATTTGCCGTTCAATATTGAGCTTAATTCATTTCGTCCATGATGGAATCTATTCTTCCTCTATTTCGATCTCAATATCTCAAAAATAGCTCATTATTAATCAGAAACACGTGAAACCAAAAATACTGAAGGGTCATAAAAGGTGATTAAAAATTTAAAATAATATACGTACGAAGTATAATACTATAATAACTACGATATCGGAGGAAATACTGTATAAGTAATATGTCAGTTTTTGTGTCACTTTGGAAAAGGCCACAGAAAGAACATGTTTTTAACGGTAGTCCTATGGAGCAGCGAAGAACGTATCGAAAACCAGTATAACGAGCAAGGATTTAAACACAACTTTTAGTCATCTACAATAAAGTCGACAAGCTGGGTATTTAAAAAAACATTTTAATTGCAGGAGGTAAGCCGCTTACGTGCCCCTCTCTCGTGCATTAATAAAAACGACCCTCCTGTTATGGGATGCGAAGAAGCAGCGGGTATTGTATCTGCGAGAAAGTAATTCGACTTTTCGTTTGAAGAAAAGCGTCCCCTGACGAATATTCCTTAAACTCAAAGAGAACAACAATGAAAGAAATTCAGCAGAATGCTCCGCTATGAAATCGTTCAAATCGAAGAAGCAAGTTACTTTGGAATCCACGATAACATTGCAATTCATCAACAGTTTTTGATCGAATAAGATTAACATAAGAATCAATTGTATTTACTTAGTACTACAATTCTCATTAATATTTATTTCGATCTTGCTCAATCAAAAACAAAATATTTTAATGATATACTTTTAAAATATTTATAATTTAATTATCTCTTTAATTATAATTAATATTACAAGCCTTTATCGGGACTTTTTTAATAAAATCAAATGATATAAACTGTCAGGCACGATATTAAATGGCAGTAAAAATTCATCCGAATATAAAATCAACTTACCCTCCAATTTGCACAGAACCTAAATCTCTTAAAGTACCCTGAGATCCATCTTGAAAGTTTTTACTTCGATGAACACTGGCAGGAAAAAATCCAAGAACAGAAACACATAACGAGAAACTAGCGCTGTAATTGGGCATGAAAAGGCTGTATTTTCCGTGGTTAACTTCGGGAAAAGCTGAGCTTGCACTGGCCACGTAATAACACGGGACGAGAAAACGCGAATGGAGGCTCGATCTCGCGGCACGAGGAACTAACATGTGAAAGCGACGCCACGTGGAGAGGATGCTTTATGAGGGTTCCTTCGAGTTGATGGTATGCCTTGTTACCGGGAAGAACCGTGCTCCCTCGGGTAATATCGTATACAATTATGTCCACAGAAGGGAAGATATGCATTATGGATGCAGCTTCTATACCCGGTAAATCATGTCGCAGGCTTGGTTAACTCTGCAAATGATCTGCTGAATCACGCCTCGCCACCTTCCGAACGATAAGCAAGCCTTCTTCGATTTTACGATTCACGCTCTTTATTCTGAACAGGCCAGCATGCAACGTTGGACAAAAAGAGGTTAAGAATGATATTTAATAGGAATAGGTTAACACTTTCCTAACTATTCCCCTCCACCTTTGTCATACGTGGCGTCATCAAGGGAAATATTTTTCTATAAAACTACCAAACACGTATATAGGTAATTCTTTCAGGAAGAAGGATGGACCATGTAATGAGAATTGGTGAAATAAGGTTTAAACTTCCTTAATTAGCATTCTTAAAATAAAGTTTAATAATGGAAGGATATGTAAAAGAATTTTGTAATTCTGTTGATTAGAAGAATGATGGTTGAAAGAAGGTATAGAAAACTATGATATATGAAGGTACATAAACTACATTATGATTGGCATTAAATATTATGGCTTATCTATCCTCGAGCAGGCTACAATAATTAGTAATTTAAACGGGATAATTTAAAAAATTGAATTTCCATTGCAGAAACTTATGTTTGACAATTTCTAAATGTAAGCTACTGTAATTAAATAAATAAAGAAGAGTTAGGAAAGATCAGTTACTTTTATTATATTACTTTGCAATAAAATAGCTAACACTATACAATTTTAGTGAATAAATTTTAATCGATATAAATATTATTCTTATAAAAAATACCTAATCATTCAGAAGAAATATGTATTTTTCCCATGACAGATGAATAATTACACCAATGTATACAACAAATTTAAAATTCTTAATATTTATTTAACAAGATGAACAAGAAGACTCTAATACCCACAGATGTTTAAAGATTGCTTGAAAGGACGATTTTTGGAAAGATTCATTGAAGACCAAACGTAGCATGACATAGAGCACACTTTATTTCTTAATTAGTGATAATAATTATTTAGCATTGACCGAAATCGAGTACATGTCGTATATTCTTCTTCGATCGGAGTTCAATAATCATAATAGATTAATTTATTAATATAAGTGTAATTAATTGTAATGTATTGTCTGAAAGTATCACTGCGTTGCATCCACTGGTCGTCTCTTTGCACTTCGTCAAGAACAACCGAACGAATCAACGAAACGAGATCAGAGACAAGACTAAACAGAACAAATACAGCCTACGAGAAATAAAGAAAGTGATATTCCCGCTTCCTTTCGTGTTTCGTCACGAATTCCAGACATTCTGACGCTTACAAAATATAAGTGGACCAGAAACGCGTGAAACACGAAAGAAAGGAAGGACTTAGCGTTATAGAGAAATAAAAGAAGCGAACGGAAACAGGATGAAAGAAAGATGGCGTCTGTAATTCGATTCTTCCAGACCAAGGATGCTCAGTGACTGCGGGGAGCGATAGATTCGACGTCTGCCCGACCCCGAAATAGTTAGATTACAATTAAAATGCGGAGAGCTTGTCACTTCGAACGAAATTCATGCGTTCGAAAGTAGCAGTTACCCTCTCTATCTCTTCGTTACGTAAAATATACTACCTAAAGAAGTAAGCCTACTTATATGACAGAAATAATATATTTCTATAAAAAAATACTACCTAGCGAAACATACGCATACATCTGTATATATATATATATATATAAAAAGCTTATTCGTCGTTATTACGAAAATTAAAAAAAAAAAAAGAACAAGAAAAATGCAACAACGATTACTAAAGACGAGTAAAAACGATCAAAGTAATAATCGTTCAAATGGACGATCGCAGATTGGAAGCAAACGTGCTTCATCGTTCGAAAAGGAGGCAAGCCCTCCGCAGAACAATATTCAACATTTAACAATAGCCAACATTTATAGAGTAAGATACCGATTTGTTTTTTTTTTTTTTTTTTAGTTATTCATAGATCGTTTCATCTCGTTCTTTTCTTTTTTCTTCTTTTGTATCCTCTACAATCGTCGATCGTATTATATTTCCAGTTTACAAAGGTTGCTGTTACAGGTCCGCGAGGGCAACAATAAATATCACGCGACGAGAATTAGTCCATCATGATACTCTTTATCCTTCTTCTTTTCTTTCTTCTTTCAAATGTATTCCATACAAACCAGTACAGTGTTTCTCAAACGGCAAAAAGATAATCTTGGTGATATGTCTCTCGTTCCAAGAGAATACTTATATTGCTATCATTTGCTTGTGGACGCAAGTTACAGGACTCCCAACATTTTCAAAACACGATTTTTCTTTTCTAACCTACACCTTTGTCTTCCTCTCAATAATTCTTCTCTACGTTTGGAAGATGAAACTCACGCCTCACTAATTCTCGTATTCTTATTAATTGACGAAATTCCTAGCAAGGGCTAACGCTCGAAAGAACATAAGGCTATCACAACCTGTGGTCTGTAACTACAATCGATCAGGCTGATATTATTTTCTCTATCAGCTGTTACATTTTGCTTCTATTCTCCGATAAATTAGGAAATCATCTCTTTGTTCCCCTGTATGGCACCTAGTCGCTACAATTATTACGTTCTTTCGCAAGCGCGTCGCTCTGCCAAAGACAAAATCACAAAGAACGAGAGTTTTGTTTCTTTATTGCTCGAAAGAAGAAATAACAAGATCGCTTTTTGTTCGACCGCGAAAGGTCATTGACATCTAAACATCGAACCTGACGGAAGAATTTATTAATTTATTTGTCCCTTTTCTGATGCTTCCTCGATCGTGCTTTTGAGAAACACTGATCCTGCGGTCGTGACAACTGATTTAAACAGTGTGACGTTAAACTTTTAATATTGCACAACATCGATAACACTTCGATTTTTTTTTTTTTGTCAGAAAAAAGTTTTCATGTGACCCACGATGAATTACAGTAGATAAAATTATATCAATGTCTCTTTTTCTCTTGCTTCTTCCCTTCTTATTCTCTTTTTTCTCTCTATTTTGTCTCTGCAATGACTGAACGCTGATGACGATAGCAGCAGTAGTGGTATTCAAATATGCCATATAATATGATAACTTGCAACGATTTTCATTTTCATGGCAAATCAATCCATAAGTTTCATTCTTGACAACTTTAAACGACACCAGAACAACGTCCCAATTCAAATTGTCAAATTGATTTATACATGTATCTAGCGTTTTTAATAAAGAAAATATATTACTATTCATATGTTACTTGAGATCATAATAATGCAATTACACTGATAAAAAGAATACCTAACGTTTAGATCAGTATGTCCACAAAAGAGTCCTTTTATACTGCTTTATTCCTCTCCGTGTACCGCCACCACAGAAGTAAAGGAAAGTTCAAAAGAGATTGATATATAATACTCTTTTCCTTTATATCACTAGTAAAACAGAACAAGATGATCAAAAATTTTCTATACATGTAGTCTGACATTAGAAGGAATAAAAATAGTTCTCTAAGCTCTAAAATTTAAGTTAGATAGCACTGGTTAAGTATAAATAATACTATACATTTAATAATACCGACTGAATAATCTGCTTTGAGTACTTAACTCGTAAAACTATCTCGATTATTAAAATGCTGTAACCGTAAAATACATTCAAATTGCAACGTTGTTCTAAGGATGTCGTGATAATTCATAAAATACCAACTATACGAAACTGTCATTGGAACGGTTCACAATGTAAGGTAAGGCCAAGAACATTTTCCATAGTGTAAATGTTTTACCGTAACAGTAAATTGCTTAGCAAATATTTTGTTTGAAGATTTACCTAAGATCCACGTGGCAACAAATAACCAAGTTCCTTAATTACTTTCATTGTTCTGGCGGTTGAACTCTCATACAAAGTCCAGGAAGGGTGGAAATCAAAATACCTAATCGCGAAGACAATTAATAAGTACTTGGATTTCTAGATTGAAGTCTATTTTTCTTCGAAAATTTCACGTTTTAACAACAATTTGAGTTCATTCATTAGGAAGTTACACTTAACAAAATCTAAAAGTCCTAAAAGAAAGAAATATTAAAAGTCTACAATGACGTTAACGCGAAAGGGGATGAAATATTAATGATTATTAAATTAACTAAGAGCATTGATTGACGGAGATACATATTTGTTAATCGTATTTGTGTTAATGCTCTCCTTAACGACACGAAGTAGTCACAATGGAAAACACGAATGGGATCATCTCTACCTTATTAATCGACGACTTCGTGGAAGAGGTTCGCCGCCATTTTGAAGATCACTTAAACTAAATCCTAATTCTCTATTCAGTGTTATCTAAATGATTAAAAAGGACAATAAACGATACGAGATAAACGTCGAAAAACGACAAGGGAATGGAAACGAATTACTATACAACGTACGAATACATATTAATAATACGAGTTATATGATTTCCTTTTTGCTGCGCCGTGCGGACCAACGCAAAATGGATGACATGATTTTGATGAAGATCTCTCTCTCTCTCCTTTGTATTAGGAATAGTGCGCTTGAAAACATGATAAACAAATAACAAAGCGAATGTACAATATGAGAAAATGAGCATTGAACGATCACTGTATCGAACGTTTCGAATAGTTAAATGAGTAACGAAAAATAAAAACTAGATTTCGAGCAGATTGATTATTTTTACTTAACAAACGATGCAATTTTTTTATGTCAATCACATACGAAATAAGTATATGATTGCCGATCGAATGAATGAAAAATACTTGAGGTAAAGAGTATTTCGAACCTTCTTCAAAAATTTCAATGCAGTCTTGGCGCTCTGACGTCTTTGTGCAATTAAACTTTGGTGAGAAACTAACGGACGATGTTACACAGATGACACATGAAATGATGTTAGAAAGTGAGAAAAGAGCCGCCTTTGACAGTGGACTGCCATCGTAGGTACTTCACAATGTATAATGTGTGTGTACATGTGTATTTCGTGTATGTGTATCCATGTGTTCATACTTAATCGTAGTAATGTAAGTCGTGTGTAATATATATATGTATCTGCGCGCGCGAAGGTCCTTACGTCGATAAAAGACACTATAACATTATATATGTACATTAACATGCGTATAGAGCTATTCTTGGGGACAAGAGGAAAGAAATAAAACAAGTGAATAGAGTAAAACTCGAGGATCCATCCGTTTCGAACAAGCGGGAACCACAACGTAAGTGATTTCAATAGAGAGTAATCTTGAAAGAGAGACTTTTAGGCTAATCGGAGCATAAGATAATTCTCATGGTAAACGCTGGTGAACGAATGCAGGGTCTTTGGTTTCGAGACGCACCGCGTCTTCTTAAGGTAATGGCACTACGACTTGCACGTAAGTTACTGGGAAATAACCCGTGCGACCGTTCAAACTACCCTCGAACCAATTCTCGTCGATCTTCTTGGTCAAAGTGATCGTATCGTTCTCCTAGAAACAGATGCATGATTATTAGATGCATTATCTTTTCAATATCAACCACAGATGGAGCAAGAGCACATAATGATTTTATTATGCATAGTCCAATCCTTGAGTAGAAATTACACAGTCCAACAAATTTTAACTTTTTCTTTAAATCTGTAATATCCATTGTAATATTACTCGTAGAGTTTACTTTTCTGAACAAGAATTCGTAATGCAACGTTTTTACTTCTTGCGTAGTACTTGATTTTAATCAAGAATACAGAAGAAATAAAAATATTTTGACATACATATACGTATCATGGAAATTTATCCTATGGTTTATAAAACATGTATAAATTAAGAAGAAATTATTAATAACAAATTAAAATTGTTAATAACAAATTGCTCGAAGCAAAAATTTACAATAAAAACGAAAAAATCAACAAATTTTTCGTTATTGTAGAAGACACGATATTATTATTGTATCTTCGAAATCGGCAACGACCGTGACTTTCCGTTAACCTTTGGAACATCATCAGCTATATATACACCGGACGTTAGGATGAAACCTCATTTGCAGGTTTCTCCTCAGACTGGACAGATCTACCTCACTGGACCTGGTTGGTGATGCGATGGAGATGACCAACAGTCAAGGGTCAGTGGTCAGTGATCATTCCTCGGATTAGTTGATGGTGCGAAGGGCTGACCAACGGTCAAGAGTCCAGTGGTCAGTGATCAGTGGTCAGTGGTCATTTTTTTTTCTAAAATTGATCAATTTTCAAATCATCGTTGGAATATTCGAATATTTCATCGTTGGTTTGTTTTTCTCTCATCGTAGAGATGTTTCTGTCTCATCGCAGAGATGTTTCTGTCTCATCGTTGGGTTCTTCATTTCATTTAATTGATTTTTGTGGTTTATATTCGTTTCATTTTTATTTTATTTTCCTTTGCTAATTCATTTCCCCTCACGTTAATATATTTTCTTTTCAGGTTTCTCAAGATTTCATTCAGAAGATTTTATTCAGAAGAAATTAATGAACGTCGTGGGATGCATGAATTTAGATCTAAGTAGTTATAAGATAGATTCCTAGGTTAAGACCTACATGTGCGCGTTATCTGTACGAAGGTAAGCTACCTAACTTGGAGCGAATATATCCATTCTGTTTTCCTTCTCGTTTACCAAATAGAACAAAATTATTCTCGCAAAAATCGCGATCGTTCTTAAGTACCGACTAGCCTACGCGACGTGCTCCCGTGTACTCGACAATTCCATGTTTCGTATGTCATCCAAACGACTAGTTCCGACACTCACTTCAGCCACTGCCACTCTCGTCATGCATCGGTTCTAGGGTGGTCGGCGGGCTGGTGTTTCACCTGGTATCAATACGAGGGTCTGCGGCCCTGGTCGTCCTGGGTGCCAATCTGTGCACACGACTGGGGTATGGGTCTTGCAGTCGGACATTGCATATCGAACCTGCGGTCAGACCCCATGGGATGATTCCTTAATTGGTTTCTCCCCCATGTGGCAGGGGAACAGCGTGACCGGTTGCAAAGCCTCGCTAGGGACCCTGGGCTTGATTCTAGGTGTTTCGCTGGTTCGTCGACCATCTTCGTTCACGAGTAAGTCATGGCAGAGTCTGTGGTGGCTGGGCTGAGCTAGGTTCGATCGGGAGGGTGCCGAGGCATGAAGTTGTCTTGTACACGGGAGTACGTTTCGTATGCTAGTCGGTCTTTCGAATAATCGCGAACTCGTTCGGGCGCGTCGCGATTTTTCACTTGCTCGCGTTTTTCATATTTCATTCCCCATTTTAGATAGGAACTTGGAAATATTAGTGTTTGTTAAAACACAATCTCTTAGCGTTGCGACAGTAGAGCTTTAGTATAATGAATCGAAATCCTTTTTGTAAGACACGAAATATAATAAAGTATCAGTAGATCACTTTAACTTCTTTCGCTCCAAGTTAGGCTAGGCTACCTTTGATACAGATAGCGCCAGCAGGCTGCGTCACTAGGGCGCATGTCGGGTCTTGATGCGTAGCCACCTCCTCGTGGTGAGACCTGGTAATTGGTATTGTTTTTCAAAGAAAAATCTTTGTGAAACAATTCCAAGCTAAGAGCTACGTTCCAAGTTTAAAATATTTCCTATCTATTGTAAATTTTTAATGTTACTTTTTAACTTTATCAATTTTCCGAAGTTGGTGAACACTTATAATTATTACGTATTGGTTTCCAGGAAGGTAAACTCTACAAGGATTATCCAGTGGATATAATAGATTAAAATTTGTGTTGAACAGTGTCATTTATAATTAAATAGCTAGTAATGATAAAAAATTAAAAATAATAAAGCATTTAAATAAATATATCAATTCTATTCATGTAAAATGTCACAAAATTTTAGCAAATAATTGTATTATATTTACTTTGAAGCCAAGTTCTCCAGGATTTTCTGCCTCAAAATCGTATAAAGCTGTGCAGCAAGGTTGTCTTGTCATCGGAGTCCTGGCTGGCGATTTACTCGGAGATGGCAGGGGAGAAGCTGAAAAGTATTACAGTTCTCAAAATTATCTTAAATACAAATAAACAATGCAACAAAACATTAGGCTTACTGCAAAAGCCTTAAATTAGAACACTACGGTATCTAAACACCTGCTTGGTGATTTGCATCACATCTTGAATAAAACAAAATATAATGCAAAATTAAGTGCAATATTTAAAAATTAAAGTAAACAGCTGTTCTCGCTAAAATCTATATAAACTTATGAAGTACAGCGAGTTACAATAATATTCGAGCATAACACTGTCTCAAAAAATATTCTTTTATACATTTGCCAATTAAATTAGGAAATACAATGTTTATTAGCTCTACAGATAAATCTGATTTTCTTACTTTTTGTACAGTATTAAACTAATCTATCTTATCAAGAAATAGTACCGAATAATATAATGATCTTGATATTAAAATATTATTGTAAATCACTACATCTTAAAAAATTAAGGAAAACAAAGTTTTCTATAAATTGTATAAAAAAATACATATAAAATGAAAGTACGATCATTATATAAGCATGCGTGTAAATTATTAATGATCGTTAAATGGCTAAGTTAGAGTACATCGATAGAAGTACACAAGAGGCAAAACAGTAATTACTTTCTTGCCCTGTTTGCGGCGTACGAAAAGCGATAGAATTGAAATTCAATAATTAATCGATTGATCGAACCCTACGGTAGGAGAAACCAACCCCATGCAAAATTTACCATTGGCAGATTGTGGCGGGTTTCCGGCTGGAAATAGCTCGAGCTGCGAGCGCTTCCCGTCCACATGAATCGGAGACCCGGCTCGACTTGCCCCTACATCATGTCAGAAGGACAGACATTCAAGTATACGAGAGTATACACACAGAACAGTCGAACAACGTGTGATGAAAGTGTTAGAGATGAATTTAATGAAACTGTTCGTGAGTCAAAGTGTACATAATTCAAGTATACGTACAATTATTTCCCAAATTAATGAAAACACAAAAATTATTCGTTATAAAAATTGTTTAACTTGAAGAAGGAAATAAAATAAAATCGCAATCGTGTTAAATGAAACATTATCACTAAAATCCCTTCAACAATAATTTTAATAAAATTTACGTTTATATCAGATTCTTTTCCTAGTCTTAACTAACTTTTTTTGGACTCTGAATAACTTAACAAAAGGAACCACTAAAACCAAAATTATTATATAGCGTCAGTTATCAAAACCATGTTAGTCGTTGAAATTAAGATCATAGGAAGATTGTTGCTATTGGATACACAATTACCAACTAGTTCTATTCTGATTCTGATAAAGAAATTATAGAATAAAGTAGTTCAACTTCCATATATAGACTGAAAAATGACTTCAGCGTTTTTTGCTTCATATTAAAACATTATACCAAGTTATACCAACGTATGCATATGTAATATATTCCTTTGAGTGCAAAGAAGAAAAAATAATTAATGTCCATTTGACAACCAGAGAAATGGCCAGGGAAATTTAGTCAGGAAAAAGTATTACAACGTATACGGCCATAGTGTATAGTTGCAGGACATGTAGAGAGATACTGCATGACAGAGGAAACAAGAAACAGACAGCCAAACCACCCGCAAGTATCATTATCTTGTATGTGTGTGTGTCAAATGTGTTTTACCGTGGAGTGAGAAGTTCCCACCGTTCATAGCATCCGATGTAGGTAATGCATCAACGTGTAAATCAGCCAGTGTCTTCGGCACAAATTCCATTTTTGGTTTGTTTGCCGCTTCGTCTTTCCTGCAATTAAAGATAAAGGCGTTAACGCAATATTATAATAACAAAATAAAAAAGTCAATGATAACTGCCCCTACAAATATATTAAACACAAAACCAAAAAATTATGGAAAAGATGATTCGTATAATAAAATATAATTATTACATTATGTCTAGAATCAAAATATTTAATGTTGCAGTATGAAGTGTAATTTTTTAATTAAAGTTCACATCCTCTACATATTTTCTTATATTATAGAAAATAAAATAGGTAATTAGATATTCTGATTCTAATGAGGCACACCATACGAGTACATACTTCTCCAAGAGTGTTTCTGTTAGTGTTCTCAGAATGTCGGTACACTGCTGATGGTACTCCAGAAGAGCTTCACTGAATGTCGCCAACTGTGCCACTTGTTCTACCTAAAAATAAAGGGATATGTAAGACATCGGTAAAATATTTTTATATTATGAGCTAGATGTAAAATTTTATAATCATTTTATAGCTTAAGAAAATACTAACAAAAATAAAAAAATAAAAGGAACAATTAAAAATAAATATATTTTAATATATTAACTTTTACAATTTCCGAATTTATTAGACATAAGAAATAATACATAATCATTTCTCGCTTACATCGTTCTCCAAAAGGTTGAACATGCCCACTTGGGCCAAATGGAGACTTTCAGCGAATTTCTCCTCAGCTTGACGAATTTCGTCGTCTGAAACGTGAGAACCTGCTCGCAAAATTTGCGCCAGTGAAGATATTAAAAATTGCACTACTGGGTTGCTCCAATGCCTAAGTCCGATACATAATAAGATATACAGACAAAAAGAAACAGAAGCTAGCAAAATTAAATCGTGTGAAACGCCTAGAAGTTTTGATCGTGAACGTTCCTTCTTTCTCTAAACGCAAGCATGTACAGGTATTAAAATTTCATTATAAAAGATACAAAAATACAATGCATTCAACATTCGCAGTACGTTCGGTGCACTTTTGAATTACATTTACATCGTTTATACTTTGTATTCTTGATGTAATTGTACGAAATGTAATTGAAATGGTGTAAGTCTACATATGTTTAACTTTAAGAAATATCTATGAAGACAAATGAAAATCTAAAAAGAAAATATACTTTATATTGTCATTTATGTAAATCTAGCAATGTGAATCTATAAATTAATGTGATTTTTACGATATAATGATATAAGATTATTTTTATAATTTTTGAAATTACGAAAGACTATTTTCATGATATAAAATGGGACAAATGAAATATCAAAGAATTTAATTATGACTACTTTTATACGAAGCGTCGAAGTCTATGAAACTGAAAATAAAACGAGGTAACAGTTATTGTACGTGAAGAAATCTCGTACCGGTATACGGTGACGAAGTCTTCGCTGGACTTCCGAAATGAGGACTGGCAGATCTTTTTCCAGTAGCTAATGATTAAGAATGCAGACAAACAAAAGAAAAAGGAAATTTCTTTGCCGTTCATGTAAAACGAAAAATTTCATCAATTAATAACAAATAAATTCTGAACTTTATATTGAAATCATCTGTTATGGACAAACCTATAATGTAAATTCTACTGACTTCCATATACAGGATATTTTGTCTGTTTACATCTCTCAAATATTTTTAATATTACCATCGGTACAAAAGATATTTGAAAAGGAAATTATTTAATTCGAGTAAGACTAAGTTACGAAATTATTTTCAATACTATATTACGATAATTATTTTATCCATTTAACAGATAAAATTATAAATTATAAATTATCTCTTAAGTAAAATATCAAGTAGATTCTCTTTACGAACTATTCAATAAAATTGTTCGATATTTCGTATTATTAAACCTATCATATTATATGCAAACCAGATTTAATATAATTTCTTTATTTTATATCTAATAATCCTATAACATGAATATATATTTCTGAGTCTAATACCTTTACTAAGCCAATTTAATAACTTCCCCGAATGTACTAAAATAAAAAAGTAAATATTCAAAAGAAATCTTACGTCAATCTGCTCTAAATACCTAAACCTTGTAACATGGCAAGATACCCTGTATAAAAGAATGGAAAAGTCATCGTGATAACATCAACCAACTATAATTCGTCTATGACAACGTGCACATGCAGCAGGACGTGCGAATGGAATGCCTGTAGAGTAAGACAGGTGCGTAACAGAGAATTGGAATCGAAGGTGGAACGCGTGTAAATCATTTGATAGAACTGGATTCCATTTTTTACTGCCTTTCCCAGACGGCTGGATGGTTTATCTTCGCGGTAAAAAAATGGCACGTATATACGTATGTATAATTGCAAACGACACGCGTCGAGTTTTCGTGTTCGTTGCAAGGACGCAACATGTACGGTCCCAACGTGTTGTGCTTAAATAAATCAATAAACGTCGCGGAGAGATAAAGTCAACTCGCGGCCAAGTATACCTTTCGCTTGACGTCTTCGCTTGCAATCGAAGTCCAGCCTTCGTCCCTGAAGTTTTTTCCGGTGATGCTGAAAACAAAAGAGAATATCAGTTCCATTCACGAATACTCTCTCTTTCCC
>NW_016909198.1:141472-143315 GCF_001483705.2 Eufriesea mexicana | reverse complement strand
TTTCCCTCTTTCTGTCTCGACGTATTCTTGTCGCGTTAAACTGGGACAACACTACTCGTCGATGCAGAAGAAAGGGAACTTTTTTAATAACCACCACCAACCTACCATCACTTCTTTCAGGTCTTTGGTCTGCAAATGGTGCAGAGGCTCCAGGAAGTTCTGTTTAATGTTGTCGTCCAGAGAATATTTCACGTCCGCCATCTGCTTCATCGCCTCGCCCATTTCAATGAGAGCCTGAGCTGCGAACAGGAATTAGAAAAGATAAATGAGCCAAATTCTTGCCAGCACTTAGATGCATATTTATGCGTCTACTTTGCTCAGTATCTTTGCAAAGTACTTGCGAAAAGTTACAGGCTAATTTAACATGAATATTCCCTGAGAGTTCAGAGTTGAGGTAGAGCTTTCTGTGACAGAAAATGTTTAGGTACTTTAAGTAATAGTTCATTATACAAAATTTTTACTTTACCGGGTTTCCTATTTTTAACCTAGCAGGTTAAAAGTTTATTTGATATTCTATTTAAACTACTATTACCTGTCTAATACTTAATTGAACATATTTTATTTTCAAGTCTTTTCGCAATTCCAAATCTTTGCCGGTACATTGTAATATGAAATGATTTGTAAATTTGAGTTTTTAATAAAATTGTAATTCGTTCTGAAATGTTAAATTAAACTATATTAATGCAGAGAAATATATTAAATACTTTTCAGCTCCATAGTATTATATTAAGTAATAATCTTGAAACAGGAAGAATATTATCCTTATGAGCTGCTGAAAATACTTTATAAAATAAATTAAATTAATGATTTAGTTTAATTTACTGTACCCGAAATTAAAATGTCATAGTTCCAAATGATATTTCAAACGTTAAAAACACTTAAATTTAACGCATTATATCAAAAGTCTTATCTATATTTTTAATGTACTAAAAGGTGAGGTAATATTATTCCAGAGGATTAGACAAAGTAGTTTAACATGTAAATTGAATTAACGCACAGAAAATACGATAAAAGCTAGAATATTGCCAGCCAAATAATGGTTCAAGAGTTAGTAACATCTCAACCAAACGAACACGATGAAAAGTAGGCTGACACATCTCTACTGAGTTGAATAAATGAAAACATTATTATTCCAAAGAATTACATAATATATCTTAATATATAACTTGACGTACCGAAGATAAATAGAAGATATTTATCAGCTCGAATAATAACTAGAATAAAATCTAAAAATTCTGAAATCTGTTTACCTAAATGAAAATAACGAAAATCTCTCTGCCACCAAAAACCTGACAAAATCCTTTGGTACATCGATTAATTATATAAATTTCAAAACTAAAACAAATATTCCAACTCTGCCGTTAACTTTACTACAAAGTGGATATTATTATCAAGTATAAAGTTCAAGGTTAACTACACAATTTCAGTGTATTACACATTTTATCTTTACCATCACGTGAAGTAAATGAGACCATTATTCCCCTATAACATAGCTCATAGCATCTGAACACGCATATTAAACCAACGTACCAAAAATACTATCCTCCCCTAATTTCTTTCCATAAGAAAGCATACAATCGCCGAGTACACCTTCTGGCTGTGGGTAAGTCGAGGCTTTTGCCTGACCGCTGAGCTTGCTGATGCCCTTGACCGCCGCCATCTTCGCCCTTGCCGTTGGATTTGGCTGGAGGAACTCTTTCGTTTTCATTTGTAGCTCCTCCACCAGCTCGTACGTGACGTCCATTTTCTACGATCAAAGTTCTATCATCAAATATACACGTTTCGTACATGTACGACTATAAAGTTTCAGCTTCTCTCTCATCCGTTCCCTCATCTCTTTCCC
>NW_016909198.1:127787-141396 GCF_001483705.2 Eufriesea mexicana | reverse complement strand
TTTCCCTCTAGTTCTCATGTACGATTTCGAGCAATAAAAGATTCGAGCAAGAAAGAAGCACGAGGAAATTTCATCAGGCGATGACGAGAAGATCGATTCAAGGTTAAAAGCGACGCAACAGGAACACCTCGCAGAAACCTTAAAAATGTAGAAACGCGTACTCACCCTCTCCATATCCATAAAGTCGACGTCGAGCTTGGTTCCTTCCGCCCCGCCCATCTTCTCTGTCATGTACTGAAAAAAGAAAAGTTCGATCAGTAAAAAGAATTATGGCAAATGGAGTATGTATATAGAACGGGTACTCGATTAATTCGTGTTTATCGCTGAATTATTCTTTCAATTATATATCTCTCCGGTTCTTGTAATCGAGTCGGAGTAGCTTTAGGTGATTAAAAAGTGAGAACATTTGAACTGGGGTAAATTAGCGTATAAAGTATGATATGGAAATAAGATGGGTACTTTGTGTACACGTTGTACGTGCAGTTTTATGAATGAAAATTGTGTATTGGAAAAGTAAGTTTGGTAAATGAATACAACGGCGAAATGATGTTAATAACACGTTAAGGATGAGTCATGAGATAACTCGTTTACTGTTGAACAGTGAAAATAACGAATGCCGATAAATGAGAAAATAAGTTTACAGTAGTTTTCATTTTAGTGAGTGTATATTTTAATTTATTAAAACACTTGGAAAGCAAATAAATTTATTAAACTTGGAAAGCAAATAAATTTACGATAAATAGAAGTTTCGTGATATAATACTATATTTACTTCAAATATGAAAAATTCGGTATGAATCAGGTACCATGGGGAAATTAAAATAATTCCAAACATAGAGTTAATCACTTTGATCTCTGTATGATTTAAATATCTTACAAAGTGATCATGATTATTTTTTATCATTTTATGGCGTAATTAAGTTTAAATCGATTTCAAAACTAATAAAAGATCGTCCAAATTAGTTTGACATTAGAGCTAATAGTCTGTGGCGTGTAGCTAAATATACTACACACAAGTGGTAATAATTGAAATAATACGATGAAAATAACTAGATATACGTATATATAATTACGTTTTTATCTGAATAAAAGTCAACGTTAATTTTGTCAAGAGCAGCTGTATGTCTTCAATTATTTTGAGTGACTTGTTTGGTAGTTTTAATGTTAAACGAATAACTTTGTTACAAATAAAATATCTATACCCAACTTATAAACAGACATTTCTTGTATGTTAAAATTAGGTTTGCAGTATACTAGAAGAATAATAACGAGACTAATGAAAATTTGTGAAAAATACAAGATTATTCTCTATTTTAAGATTATCAAGGATCGAAAAATGAAATGAACGATTACAAATGACACGACCATTAGTATTTCCAGAAGTCATTTACAAAAAGAAGTAAGAGAAAAATACGGGTCTACCTAAGGACTCCATCGAATGTAATTCGTGGTTTTACCATGAGTAATTAAGGGGGAAGATTCTTGGAATACATCTGCTGTAATCAAGAGGTGTGCTTGCAACCCATAAATAACGCGGCAATGCCAAGTCACTTAAGTAAATGCAAAGTACATTTGCAAAGAAATTCCCTTAGATCGTTTGACTTGACTTGAACGAATATTATGGCAACTTACGAATTCTACATTAAATAAGAACCTTAAATATTATGTGTATTAAGCATAATTTCAAGCAGTTTTTACCTTAACCTTTTTTAATATGCTTTTTACTTAATTATGTTTATCATTATATCTCTGAAAGACGATACCCGTCTTATTTTAAAAATCAAATATTTATTTTGATTTTCCCATCAATTAATAGCGAGCTTTTAATCAGCTTATTGAACTTTCGTGCTCTTCGTCTTCTTTTGATCCAGTTTCTTCGCGGGTACGTTTTCTCTTGCTCTTTCAAATAAAAATACTCTTTCGTTAATATTGTAAAAGTTTATTAAGTTCTTATCTGTACTTTTATTAAATAATAAATTAATAGAAGCAACATCCTGTGGCATTAATTTATATAATTGTAGATATTATTGTATATTCATTAATTATACAAATGAATGGCCAATTTCGAAAAAAATTCTAAACTTAATGAAATTACATACAAATTGACATTAGCAAATCATTTTCATATTCACTAATGTTAATTAGTAACTTAATTTGATATAGAAATGCATATTGCATTCTCTTTGCAAAAATGTATTTTTTATTTGTACAAATAAGTTAAATGAAACGAATACAAATGGAATGGAAATATTTATTCTTCGTGAACAGTATTTGTATTAGAGCACACGTTAATTCCACTGTTTTCATATTAAATATTCATAATTGACGAATAAAAATGAAATGTTAACAGAAAAGTATTCGTGTTATTCTTTACCTTTTTAATTCAGTTTTAATAAGGGATATGATTTCTAGATCAATTGTCACGCTCTCTTTCTTTTTCATCTTTTCTCCTATAATTACTTTTTAAGAAATTCATTTACATGATCAAACCGGACAAGTAGTTTAGCCGAGTTTCTAAAACAATAACGTGGCCTCGAACAATGGGTAAAGTGTTAAAGATGCACTTGAAACTACGTTGAAAATCTTAATGGCGTGTATCCAATCATACTCGAAACCCTAATGATACAGATTTTATAGCCCAGTAACCGAGTTCAATAAGCTGCTCTTTACAAAAAATATTTCAATTTTCGTTTTCGAAATATTAGACAATATTTATTATACAATCGACGAAAGAAATGGAATGTATAGAAATTAACATTTACTATTACTAATAAGTTATATTATACTTGTAGCTATGATACACTGTCAATAACTATTACCAAAATTACATCTCATATTATAACTACTTTATAATTTATAAGAATTAATATCCTTCTCCATTTGTAAACTAAATTAATCGAATTCTACATAAATCCTGATTTACAAATAATATTATTCCCCTTTTATATTACATCGATTAGCAAAAATTTCTATACCACGTTCTCCTTCCAATGTATACATAAAAATTATCACTCTTCTTTCATCTAAATTTGATCATTAATTAAAAAATGCTATAAAACGACACGTTAGGCAGGGTAAATTTTACATATCACGATAAATGCTATTTATCGAGCCCTCAAAAAAGAAACCAACTGCCCCATGGTATCACGGATAAGCCGGAAATTGTCCCGTGTATCACCATAAAGATGGAGCATCGTAAAAGTCTCGAAGGCATATACGATGGCAGTCGATGTTGGTTAATTGCCCGCAGACCGAGATGATCCTGAAAGACGAAACGAGATTTCCTATTGACGAGAAATATCCGTGGGTCAGAGACGAGGGCAAAGGATATAGCTGTAAGATGTTTGAAAAGGGGAGAAAATGCCAGTGGCAGAAAAGATAGATTTCTCGGATCAATAATATCCGCAGTCAATTGATCTAAAGCGATGTGCTACTGAAATCTTGCCAACGACCAACACTCAGGGATATTCGACAATGACTTTTACGTAATTACGACCGTTGATGCAACAATAATCTTAAATAAGACTGTCCGGAACTCCTGATGCAACGTGAAATTCCAACCCTGAAGATGGACGCCGTATAATACAAATATGCATGAATAGGAGCAATACGGTTTCTTAATTCTTTTCATTCGAGAAAAATGTAAATAATTTCAATGAAACGTTGCACGAGAGCACGTATGAATGAGAATCGCAAACATTACTACGCACCCTTGCGCAACTGAAAATGCAATATCGTAGACCTCTTTTCTCGAGGAAGATGAATCATCCACAATGCAAGTAACACGAAATGAAAGCAATTCATTTTGCATAATAACAACGAATTTCGCATCTCGAATCGTCTACAATACCTTCCCCTTCCTGAGCTTCTGTTCAAGACTAGTTCGAAATTATCGCGTCGTTCGCGCGCGGATAATGGCGCGAATTTTAAATTACTTTGAGAACGCGCCGTTCATCGCGCGGGTAATTTGATTGTTTGCTATTGAACGATTCACGGTTCGCAGATTATGTTTCATATACTTATTTGTATACACGAGAATAATCCGCGAAAATATTCGCGGAAAAATAATTAAAAGCTAACGTATATGTACTCATAGAGTATGGAGTCAGTTACGAAAATTGTACTAAAACCTTTATTCAGATACGACTGTATTTCTAAAAGAATATAGATTAATATTTATGTATCGACTTTAACCGACGCAATATTATTTTTCTATTAATTATGTGTTTATCCTAATAATTACTCAATAAGGTATACTCGCGAAATAATTCTTTTCTTCGAAATCAAATATTTCGTTGCAATTAATTAACTCTAAATCAAACGGATTCAAACTTTCTCGCACGACTACCAAATCATAATTAAAAAAATTTCCCACAAATTTCCGACAAACTACCCATCGCGTGCAATAAATAACAAATAACAAGAACGCGTTTGAAATCGTAGGGAAACGGTGAAGTTAATTAAGACTTGTTCGCGGAATTATTCCGCGATAATCGCGGACGTCGATACTCGAGTTATAGGTTGCAGCCAGAGCAACAATATGCTGGGATCCTTGAAAAGTGTAAAAGCCAAGCAACACGATTATTTGACGAAGGTCCCGTACGACCGTGACCTATATTTAACAGTGACCCACTTGTAGAGCGGCACCGCACGCAGGAACATAGGTAGCGTACCGTTGACGATTACACGCCGTCCTAGAGTAAATCTGACCCACATCCGGTAGTTGCAATGTCACGTGCCGTTTGATTCGAATTTATGCACCGATTGTGTTATGATGTTCAGATGCTGGAGACGCGGATGAGATACGCCGCGAGCGCGTCAACGTGAAAACCCGGCTCGTCAAACCTATTGTGCCATTTTAATACCTGAACCGGTTTATTTCCGACGTGATTTATTTCTTATTTATTTCTACTTTACTTTCCATGTAAATCCTATTCGTGGAAAGCAGTACGATTTTCCTTCGATGCTTACACGTGTTAAGTATTTGTTAATTTGACAGGGTGGTAAATATGACACGTTCTTTAGAGGTATTTATTTGCTACGTGTAGAGGTATTGATTAAAGAGATTGGTAAGTATTGATTTAAGTGTAAGTTGAATTTGACTAATTGATTTTGAGTAAGTATTAATTGAACAGGTTTTAATCGTAAGTAATAAACATCAGCTAAAACATTTGATTAGTATAATTGGTGAGTATCAAAGCGTTTAGTAGGCTTTAATTTGGTAAGTATAATTGGTAAATATTAAGTAGAGTATTTAGTAATATATTTAATATTTTAGTATTATATAATATATATACATTTGATAGATAAAACTCAGTGATTACGTATCGGGTGAATGTTGGAAATTGAAAATAAATGTGTATATGGAATTTAAATTTATTATAGATAAACGTGTTACGTATTGCATCCCATAACCCATGCCATGAGTATAGCATAACGATTTAATGTAAAGGATTAACCCTTTGTAACGCGGATATAGCACGAAGTTATGTATATTTACATCTATATCTCACAATACTTATATATTGCATTAAAATTGTATATTATATTAAAAATTATAAAGAAAATTTAAAAATGACTAATTAGAAAAATATATGTTATATCTAGATTATCGAAAATTACGTAACTATAATCTTATCCTGCAATTATGTACCTATGAAGTTATGTGATAAGATAAAATTAAATCACGTTGTCACTCGATTTTTGTTTATGTTCTGAAAACAGTCAGCTCTGATTTTGAAACAGTCATAAAGTCTCCAAAAATGTCACCTAAATAATTATGAACGTGTACCTACTATTCTAAACCTGAAGTCATTTTGCTAAATCATGTTATATCTTTCAGTGCACCAAAAATAAATATCGAAATAATCGTGCGAATTGTGTGTTATACTTTGTAGTTTTAAAAACTGAAATAAGAATCCCATAGTTACAAAATAATTTTCTAACAATTCTATAGCTGCTGCATCACAAAACTATAGCATCGAATAATATCTGGACGCGTCTATCTTTTGGAAAAGGGATCAATTTGATGTTTCCTGGTACATTCGATAAGATAAACTTGTATTGTATTTATACTAGATTGCTATTTTATGCTCTATTTCACATGAAAAACTTCGCTACGTCAATTTCACAATTAAAAATTGGAAGAGTATACTCCACATAAATTTATTACAACGTGATTATGTACTCTAGTGAATTTTAAAATCTCTAACAATCAAATAATCTAATAATTTCTAAAAATAGTTGTCCATTTCATTTGAAAAGTAAAGAAGATTCCAGTTGTGCATTGTACAGCTTCAACAAAATTTTGTTTGTCTCCTTTAATCTTGTTCGCTGTTAATCGACTTTCGTTGGCGTACTGAAACGCTTAATTTGTTTTGCACACTTGCTATTTTGAAAACTATAACGCAAGTTTCGCAAACTTCTTGCGAACTTCTTGCAAACATCAATTGCACCATATTAATATACTAATGCAAACACGAAAAGTAAAGTAATATCTGAATTTATGCACATGTTTTCTAAAAAGATTCGAAAAATTTCATTGCAAAAATTTCAGAATGACTGTGAAAAGGTGTGACTGTGAAAATTTGACTACGTTTCTAATAAAGCTTTCTTAACCTTAATAATTGAATATTAATATAAATTAATAACACTGTATCTTGCATTTCTTTTGTAACAAATAATTATCTGACGATGTATGCACACTGCGCATGGTTCATGAGAAGAATGATTCAATCGCTAATTAATAGTTCTATCGAATGTCGAGTTAATTCATTTAATGCATGCATGTACATTGTGCAATGTCCACGAGCATTCAATACATTAAATTGATTTTCAGAAATTAACAATGACAAAAAGTTCTCCTGCCTCTTGGTTTTATAATATGATAAAATTTAATATCTTTAAGCTTTCTGTACAACAATGATTAATTACTTAACTGCGTCTTTGTGATGAAACAGCGAAACTTGTGAATAATTGGTAACAAAGAATTAAAATGCCATTAGCATAATTCGTTTTACATATTTCACGCCGATAAAGAGGAACATGAGTACTGGTGTCACAAATATTTAATAATGTAATTATTACGCGCGATGATATAAGTTAATATGTAATTTATGCAGCAATTATGTTATAACGTTCGTGCAACATACATGGATGGAATTTTAAACCCAACAATCGCGACATCAGCTAAGTATGCTCCATACGTAAACGAATACGTAAAACTATATTATTTTTTAATATTTAAAATTATATATTCCTGAAAGTAAGATCATTTTTATTCTTTTGGTTACATTATTATTATGAAGAAAATTCCTTTATATTTATAACTAATATGAGAAAAAATATATTTAATATAATATAAAGTAACAGATTTTCAAAAACAAAAGAACATCTAGCCCTTCTATAAAATATCAAAAATATCAAAAATATCAAAAAACGATCCACACGAATAACTCAGAAATGAGAGATACTGAGGAGAAAGTCTCGATTCGATCTGCTCAATGTCATAGATCTCTTCACTGAACACCATTTACCAGTAAGAAACAAGTACCTCTCAAAACATTTATCTTAATTCTCCTCGAATGATCTGTTAATTATTTCCAATCACTCGTTTTAATTGCAATTAAAAGGATAGAACTATGAAAAAGGACACAAGCGAATAATTCCACCGATTTTTCAGTACTCGAAGTAGGAATTCGATCACTAAGAAATTGCTAAGAGTTCAGTTACCGAGACCCTTGAAGGGTAATAATCCAAAAAGGATAAAAATAAATCCACGCTTTCAGCTCGCTGGCTACGATACCGCGGAATATAAATTTTCATGAATCGGATATTGTCTTCCTATGATTGGGATTGAAACCACTCTCCTGGCCTCGAGTATCATTTCCTCAGATTCGTTTAAAAAGCCAGGGAAACTTGAATTAAGCTCGTCCCCGTATAAAATACACGAAGAACTTAGTCAGAACTATTCCCGGTATTTGCATTTGCTTTATGGAGCAATCTTGGCCATTGCCATGAGTTCTGTCGAATAATTACGTTCATCTGTTCCACGATACAACGATTTCAATAAGTTTTTAAGCAACTGCCTCGTAATTACGACTGAACCATTTGACACAGAAACGCTGAAAAGGGGATTGTAAACGGGGTGGTTTTGCAATAAACGACGAAAACAAATGCAACGATCCTATGTGCAAAAATAAAATAAAGTGGAAATATGGATTGAAACTGATCAATTTCAGGCTTTGTACTCGCGAAGAGTAAGTCTACGAATGAACCGTGTATCTGATTGTATCTGAACATTTATTTATTATTAATATTATTATTGATATACGATTAAGAGCGATATTTCGTGATAAAAAGTATTTGTTCCTTTATCTTATAAAGAATTGCCCAAGTTCATATTCTTGGAAATAAAAATTTATTTATTTATTTGTCCTAATATTTCAGATGTAATATATACTTTCATTCAAAATATTGGGATCATCCTTTATATTTATAATTTTATGGTAGGAAATTTTGTTCTTCTCGTTAAATAATTCTCACGTAATATCACTCACAATCTATATATAGGCAATAATACAAAATTCTTCTATAGATAGAAAATAAACAGTATTTCATGAAAAATCGAATTCAAAGAAGACAATAATTAAAGATCACAGAGGAACACATGATAAGTGACATTTTTATATTTTATAGAAATATCATTCTGTCAGCTAATCCCGTATTAAATTTCAGATTAAACATATTTTTCGTATCTTAAATCTAACAGGCTGTTCTCCTTTTCAATGTATATAAAAATACTTCCTCTTACTTATCGAGTAGCATAAAACTAAAAAAATTAATTAATTATGAACATATCATGTCTGACCCGCATGATCTCTAATTATACTTTCAATTTCTTACTATATTTGTACTGTGAAATATATAAAAACCTAAAGATCTATTCATACTTTTTTCATTAAAAGATCCAAGTCCCTTCTGTGTATGTGTATCCTACAATATCTCGAAACGAACTAGAACAATGTGAAACACCGTGTATGTATCTTGAAAAGAAACTGGTTTCTATCAGTACTGAAAAATCTATCCAGAATACAAAATCAAGCAAACAGATAATAGAAAAGAGGTGTATGGAAATGAAACCTGACATAATGCTTAACTCTAAATTTTAAGAATTGATTCAACTGAATTAAATGTATTTAAATTGAATCGAGCGAAAAAGAATTGTTTAAATTTACAATCGGTTATTGCAGAGATCAGAATTCAACTTTGATCGGTTCAAAATATTTTGTTCTACATTTTTGACCTGTTTTACACACAGAGTCACTGTCCTTTTGATATCATTTATTGCAAGGCTCGCCATAGTTGTTGAACCGTTCTTCTTGCATTGATTCCTCTGGTTTAAAGAGGTTTATCTTCAACCATACGACAGAACACGTTAACCATCACGAATTTAATAAGTGTCGGTCTAAATAAGAATTAATTGTTCCACTCAAGACACATTGAAGCAGATGAGACCTCTGTTCTTGGGTCAGAACATTGTACTAATGGTTGCAACGTCGATCGATACGAAATCGGGATTGTTCCTAGTTAAATATGGTACAGGGAAGAGTACCAAGTTTGGTCTTGGTAATGGTGAATACGATAGACAGGAAAATCGATAGGCAAAGAAGATTGTTTTTCAAATTGTTTCGAACCGTAGAACTATTAATAAAATTACGATATAATATAGTTAATATAGTTAATACCTATCATAATTCTTGGAACACCTAAAAATTCTATGAACTGGTTAATATTCATTTTTAAATCATGGATATTAAATAAAATTTCTGAATATAAATACTGTGCACACGAACCTTGTGCCTAGTATGAGAAATTATAATTAGCACTACTAATTAGAATTAGTAATTACAGGTAGGAGATGTAGAGAAAGTAACAGATAGGATTTAATAATAGTGAAGTTAAAAACGAAAAAATAAATTGTGACTGAATATGAAAATGTAAAACTCGAAAAGTAGATTATGAATTAATTAAGAATTAATTAAAAGTCTCAATTCTACTGAAACTGTCCCAGATAATAAAAAATGATATAATTATGAATAAAGCGAATTACACTGTAGGTTTAATATAAAATGTTATTTTTGTGATACTTCAATGATTTTTTTAAACTGTTTTACACCGTATTGGCATGTGACTTTAGTAAATTTTTCATTACCAGTAATGGAAAATTTTAATTAGTATAAATAATTGGATCGCCAATTAACATAACATAGGAGATGTTACTAATTAAATATGTCACAGATTTTAACGATGCCATAATTAAACTTAATTATAAAAATTATAAAAATACTTATTACTGCAAGTTCGTCGAGTGATAGAAATGAATAACACAATTATTGATAATATGAATATGTTGCATAACACAAACACTGTATGATACAAACACTATCATAATTTTTTGAAAATTTTATAAATTAATTTATATAGTATTGAAATTCCGAGCATGAATATTGAACACGAATATTGTATTGGAATGTCGACTAATTGATTTCATCTAATATTTGTACCAAATCAATATTGGAATAATGAGGTGAAAGATTATTGGATAGAATCAAGATACAAGGATGACATTGTACATTTAATTGTACATCTGATATGAAGAAATACCAACAAATAAAAGATTTAATGAACCATGCACGATTAATGATGTATACCTACTTAAAAAGAAATGATAATAATCAATCTCGACGAATAAGGATCAAACTCGAAGTATATTCGAGTGGAACCTAATGAAATGACACAGAAATCGATATTCAAGAGTAAATTGTCTCAAATATTTATTCACTTTAATCCTCGAAAAACATAAAACCAACAAGTACAAGTGAAATAACATTATAATTGCCAAAGAATGAAAACAGAGAAGACCTTTATCAAAATAGAAAGTACACGAGTAGATATATAGAAACTGCAAATTAACAATATAAAACTTAACACAATGTTAAAATTATAATATAAATAACAAATATAAAGGAACAGAATACCTTTGGATAAATTACTACTATAACGTAGTTATAATGATAACGCTAATATCAAATTTCAATAACACTAATAATAATAATTGAACAATAATTTAATGTCATTAATAATTCATAATTTAATATTAATAATTCAAATGACGAGGTAAAATATGTATGTCATTCAAACTGCTAACTACTCTTGGCTAATTTGATAGTACAAAATAAATAATTTTTAATGATTTCATGTTCTTAATGGGATAACAGTATTGGAATGTTGTTCGATCTCATTAACCAACGACAGATACCAGAACAACGAATACACTTCGCCAGCAAAAAGTGAAGCGAAACCTATGCACAATCGAATCGGTTTCGTTTGAAATCCGGAACACGCAACAATGTTTGACTTGTACACAGACTAGCCTTTGATTTATCTTTCAAACATTCTAATCGACCACGTTGATGCTTCATACTACTATTTATCTTTTTCCTTCCTTCTCTCCTTTTCTCTTTTAATTTAGACGTGAATCTTGGTATTATTAAACAAGAAATTTGCTCCATTCCTCATATTCACTTTAATACCTGTTTTTCTTAACTTTTGATATTCTTCAGGTTCTCGAATTTTTTCAATTATACGATTTAAGGCTGATACGATTTTCCAATAAGAGGAAGCTTAATGTTGTTTTTGGATCGAGGTATTTTCGTGCAACATTTCATCGAACATGAACATGATTTCTCACAAAGAACAAAACCACAGGATTGTTCCACGATAAAACTCACTGTATCGGTAAAACTAATTATCGACAAGGACGATACGGTAAGCAGTTTACAGATTCCAAAAGTATTATTCCGAAAGTAAACTGTTTCTTTCGACTTTTGCCAAAAATCATTTAAGATAAATTGATTCATACGCTTGTATAAATATCTCGAATATCTGAGATAAATTATAAAATTGTGATTATGTATTTTTATGAAACTGTATTCGTTTCGGAAAGATGAATAATTTGAAAAAATTACACGTAACGATATTCTCTAAATCAATTTTGTTAAATAAGAATTAATGAATTGAGGTATAAGTTTAAAATAAGAATGTGAAATATGAATAAAAATTAAACTTAAAGAATTATCGTAAATATTAAAGAGGTATTGCAATATTTGTTTATGTTAATTCTGTTCTCTGTATTAATTAATCTTTGCCATTTATTAAGTTATTTGTATAATTTTATTTTAATTTCGTGTTTACAATGAAAATTTCCTAAAATTCACGATTTAATTTTTCTGTGGAAATATAATAAAACCTGATACGGAATAATACTAAATTAAATTATTCAAAATTAAAACTAGCTGCGAACTATAAATTGCTAAAAGTAATTTGTAAAATATCAACTAAATTTCAAGTGAAAATGACATTTAAAGCTGCATTCGAAACCTCAAAAGTGCATTTTAAAATCTGTTCAATGTGCTGTTGGTTACCGCATTACGATCAATTTACACTTCGTTCAATAATTACATAACATGAAAGTCTGTTGCATTATATACGGAATATTAATAATCACCTACGAACAATGCGAATATTTTCACCAAAATCATACATTGCATCCTTCAATATCGCAATTTACAACATTTATTATTCTAAATACGAATTATAATATTATGAAATATTAAAACTAACTCTCTCTCAGTCATACGAAAAAGCTGCATAATTCGTCGAATCAAATTCGATTTAAATACCTAAAAATTCTATTAAAGACCTAAACTTTAAATTGAAACAAAATTAATTACACATCAAAACATCTCATTAAATATTCTTCTAAATATAATACAAAAATGAATATCTCTAGCTAATCTATCAACATCTGAAATACCTAATGATACAAGAACAACCTCGCGATTTTTCTCGTATGATCAATTAAAATATTCAAAAATTCAACCAAAAGAACTAAAATTTAAGGTAGAACAATGCTAATTATCCGAACTTCTAATCCTTTATATTAAAACAAAGAACCTTCACGATCCATTTAACACAGTCAATGAAAGTGTCGAAAAATTTAATTCAAGGCACAACTAGTTAAATTGTCGAATATTCCAAGAACTTATATTAATATATTCAAAACAGAACCTTCACGATTCATCTAACAGGATTAATTAAAACACCCAAGAATGCGACAACAAGCCTAAACCCCTAACCAATGCGAATCTCCTAATCATCCAAATCTCCAAATTTCAATCCCCCTATCCCAAGAACAGTGCATCTCCTCGACATTGTTGCCGAATATGACCAAGTATGCCCCGTAATGATTCGTCAAATGGTGAAATGCAATTGAAATCGCGGCATGACCTAGTAAAAGTCGACGAGATATGTACGACTACAAAGGGGAAACCGTGATTCCCCGGTGACGAAGTAAGCTTGAAAATCTGGCCTCGAAAAACTCGGCGAATCTCAGTCAGTTAACCGTGCGTAGGCGTGGATAACGCGGCTCGCATCTCGTGGCATAGCGTAATTACGTTACGGAAGACGTTGAACACCGGTTCGAGGATCCATCGAGACCGTGGCGGACCTTGGCCAGACACGATTGCGAATTAAGCGCGATTCCTGCT
>NW_016909198.1:126354-127739 GCF_001483705.2 Eufriesea mexicana | reverse complement strand
CTGCTGGAAGTTCCGTGATTTCCGGAAGAGGAACCTTAAAACCGGGTCAAAAAGTTGCATCGCGATATTCAATCGCAGGAAAGCAACGATCGTCCCATATTCTTGGCAGTTTCATCTCGTTCCCCACCCTATCCCTGGTCGAATAACGAGTAAAGTCGAGCGATATATCGCTTCGTCCGTTGTGGAACTGAATGGGTCACTGCTGACCCATGAGACGCGAAACAGTATTAAACAGTATCGCTAATTATGCCAATGTATGTTGTCTCAGTTGATTCCGGGACACGATCAGTGCTGTACGAATTTAGGTGCTCGTGGAGACTTGGAATTCTACGGGAATATCTGCTTGTTGATGTTATTACGCTAGAATTCCGACCATGTCGAATTTCGCGTGCCTGAGTTCAGTATCCCATAACTTCCACGATACTCGGTTATACGGTAGCAAATTACAAAGTATCCCTGTTCGTTTCACGAAAATTGCGATAAGTTCCACGTTGATAAAAGGTCACCGACGAAGAAGCACGGAACGTGATCAAAATTTCAACGTCCAGTCGATCATGACCGCCGATTGTATATATAGTGTAACGAGACACAGGATACCGAAAGAATAAGAATTTTTATTCTACATTCGAATTTCTAAATTTGACTTCTCGTCGGTTTGATCGAACGTATATCGAACGTTCGATCGAAAATATATATCGAAATAGTACTCACCTGATTGGCTTTGTTAATCTGTTTCTTCAACCCCGCGAACGCCATGGTGGTGGTGGTGGTGGTATTTCTTCCCTCTGGACAGAAACGAAGAGAACGCCTGCGAACAAAAAGAAAGGAAAAATGTAATCGATGCATGTCGTGAAACGATCTAGGCAAATTTTCGAAAAACAAAGAGAGAAAGGGTCTGAATTTATGACTGGCCGGTTGGCTGCTCGCCAGATCCGGCCATCCACGGACGGATGATTTTCAATGTTATCGATCGACCACGTTTTCCAGCATCATGACTTACTTCTGATGTAATAATCGCCGACACACGTACACGCGAGCAACGGTAATCCTTTCCGATATTTCATACAACACTCGCACAAGTATACATACATGACACACACAGGCTCATAAAAGGTAACGCTTTATTCGCGGACGCTTATGGCAACTCGGCCAATTTCTCAGATCAAAGTGACTGTACACCCTCTGACATACCGATACAGTCGGCTTACTCGTAGAAAATTACATCATACGCTTTCCACGATCCTTCCACGATTACCAGTTCTTACGTACGTCTTTCCATCGTGGAATAAAGGCGACGACTCCAAAAATAGAGTGTCACGCTCATAAAGAGGAATTAACGAGTACCGTCCCTCTTAATAAGCCGCGCGCTCCTTCGAGGAGAAGAG
>NW_016909198.1:75201-126319 GCF_001483705.2 Eufriesea mexicana | reverse complement strand
CGTCGAGAGAACAAGTGTCAGGCGAATAAGGGCAAAGGTTGCACCGAGAAGGGGGAGAAAGATTCACCTATGTACTTAATAACGGGCTAATAACGAGCTGTTAATGGTGTAACGTAGAAGGACAAGGGACGATACAATTGATCCGGTGGTACCAGCCGCTGTTCGTATTCTCTCCTCTACGACCACGTTTGCTCGTAACGATGTCGCGACGCGACGACGAAAGAAAAAAAGAAACAGAGGAATTTATCTCGGTATCGGTGAGCAAATCGTACGTGCCTGAGATCGAAAAACGATAGCCGGAATGATGTCGGGAGAGCCCCAGCGAAAGAGACCAAGCGAACCCGATGATCCGTCGAAACGTTCCAAGGATACGATAAAATTCCTTCTCCTTTGCACGAATATCAAAGACACTCGGACCAGTGGAACGATATATCGAGTCGATGATATACGACCTTACGGATAAATCGAACGGGAGAGGAATTCTTAACAGATGCAGATACAACGATAGGGCAGATCTCTCACCTAGAGCTAGAGGTCGAAACGGCACGTCCTTATGGCACCCTTGTTAAACCGTGAAATCGCCTGCGCTGTAGCGCACCGATGGCCCACCGCTGTGGGAATACCAACGACGATCGCGATCGTGCGAAGCACACGCAAGTGAAAACTCTAGGGGCCGGAGTCTAGAGATCCGCGTGGACCGCGAGCACCACGAGCACCACCGACTCGTACGTGGTCGGTTTTGCACACTGCGCCTCTTCCTCGAGGGGTAGTTTTCAGCCCAACGATCGATACCCGGCAACCAGTCCCTCTTTCTCCCTCCACACTATACACCGTCTCGCTCGTACCAAACGCGTACTCTCCCTCTCTGTTCCTTTCTCTTCCTCCCTCTTGCTCGCGCGCCAACTCGGCGCCCTCCCCACTCGACCACGCTACCGTCCTCGCTCTTTCTCCTTCCCCTTCACTCGTCTTTCTCTCTCGTGCTTTCAGCGCTTCCTTCGAAGTCTCTGTTCAACTTTTTGCCACATCGCGTCGTTCCATCGTATCCCCTGCTCTTTCTCCTTTCGCGATCCCTACTTCCGTTTTGTCGTAATTGTCCCAAGCTCTTGTATTCACTACACTTTCCCTTATTCCCCTTCGTTCCTTTCTCCAGCCTGTTTTCTCCGTGGGTTTTCCTGGGTTTTCACTAGGTCTCAAGTGTTCCACGCTTTGTCCCGTGCTTTTTCTTTCCTCCGTGCCGCTTCTGCGTGCCTCTGGATTTCCTTCGCCCACGCGCCGCTAATCGCAACCCTCGCGAACTCGTCCACGCGTTTTTGCCGCTCGCGGGACAGCCAGCCTCGAGTAGCAGAAAGAATCGTTGAAGATCGCGTGCAGGGGAGAGTAAGGAACGATATTTTCGCGGAATTAATGCTCGCGATGAACAGGGTTTGTTTTCAGTTAGGTTAGGGTTCGCGGCACCGAGAGTATGACGATGGAGAGTGGTAACTCGACGGTCGAGGCTGACTTTGATCATACTACGGGGTTGGTATTTCGTGACATCGTATACAGTATGTCTATACAGTGAAATGGCTCTTAAAGTCGTGACGTTAAGAATAGAATATTTAAACAATATGTCCACTTGCAGAAAAACTAATTATATCGCCTAATATACCCCTTCACTTTTATTTAAACATTTTTTTCCTAACGTCACTTCCTTGAAAGATAATTCACTGTATCGTAATGCAAAAAGCGGTCTTACGTATAATTTTATAAATAATTCTTTGAATAAATAGTTTTAGTTTGCGGTAGTAGCTTAACGGACCAGTGGTGCTAGTGTGATATGTAGCAAACTGTGTGTAGCTAGAGAAATTTCATCGATATCGATGAATCTCTTTAGAATCAATTTCGGGGAAATTACAGATTTAAAATTAGAAAAATTACACAAGAAAGAAAGAAGAATATATTGCAATTCTTATTGCAATAATCTGAAAATGAAAAACTGATACAAAACGTTACACCTGTTACATTAAAAAAGTTTATCCGTTATAGCAATGTTATTATTATTAATGCATTATCTTTTCTCGTCCTCAAAATATTTCTCTTACAAATGCAACGACTACTTCGAGATAATATTGATACCCTATGTATGTCCACTACTTTAGAAATATTCATTAAATACAAGGAAATTACATTAAAGATAAGAAAAAACAACTAGTTTTGTCTTTTAAAAGGCACCAGAGGGTATGTATTACCATACTCCATAATTTCCTACCGAATTTCACGAAATATGCAAATTTCCTTTCATTTTCATTATGGTGAGTATCTCAAATATTCCATCTCGTGGGAAACAAAATTAAAAATGAACAGACCCAAACTTAATTATTATTTTCTTCTTCCCAAATCAATTTAGCTTAAATTGCTAATGTCTTTTCTCTTTAGCAGTCATACAGATAAATAATCGCAAACAAACTTTTCCAATCGTCTATTAACTACAAAGTTCTACACGCAGTTTCGTGTCACCAATAAACGATATGTTAAACGAACATCGACGTTTTGTTTATTAAACATATGCTCAATAAATTAAAACATAAGCTTGAAAGATAAATGGTCCATGCAAAGAGATAAATTGATATATCGTCGATTAAAAAATCTTAAGACGACGAAACATTGGAAACGATGTCTCGATACATAGAAGATTAATTGAGAGAACAGTATTGCTTATGAGACGACCCATTGACCCCTATATAGTCAATTTTATATAGATAAAAGTGGTGACTTTTATAGTCCAATTGTTATATCATATCCCATTATTGACACAGCAACAACATACAGCGATGGAAGTGAATCTCGTTTTTCCTCGAGACAATGTTTAGCCGCGAGCATAAGGCTGAGAATCTGGAATAAAGGGTCTTAAGATTTATTTCTCTGATCGGGCGGAATGTGATACTGTTTCGAATAAGAGTTTAGGTTTACTTTTAGTGGAACGCGACCTTTTTATATTATATAGGTATATTTTTTGTTATGAGGGTAATTTGAAGAAAATTATTGGATATATTCTCTTTCGATGTCATGAATTTTTTAACAAAACTGTTTGGAAGATCCAAATTTAAGGTTTATTTTGTTAATTTCTTAATAAAGCGTTTAAAGATACAACCTAAGATATATTTCTTAATCGATTATAACCTTTTTTTAGGTCGTCAGGATAATTTTGTTAAGAAGTGTATGAAATATTTTAGAAATATTTTAATTTCAAGAATCAAGAAAATCTGATCTAAATGGGACTCGAAATTGTGCAATTCGTTGAGAAGTTAAAATTCGCTTTAAGTTAAAATTCATACTTTAATCAAGAAAATTGTCTTGTTGCAAAGACCAACTATTTTTGTTTCAGTCTATAAAAGAAATGGATATCTGACGTATCATAACCTAACGGACCAATATATAATCAGTTTTCACAGATTTAACCCGGTTCTAAATCGGATCTCCTTACAAAACCGAGAATATTTAAAATAAAAAGAAAAATCTCTCCTAGACGACTTTAGCGCCGAATTATTTAAATATCACAGAAAAACTACTTAACAAACCTGTTTCAAACATAGAATTTTTTCTTTGTGCAATTGATCATATTAAATTAGTATTGAATACTACCAGTAATTAATACATATCAAATTATACTAAATACCATAGCTTAAAAATAATAATGTAACTCGTGTAATAAATTTACAACAAATATACTACTAAAAATTATTCACCTTTCGAATTTTACTTACATAACAAACACAATAAAAGTAAAAGAAAACAACGAATTATTTCAAGTAGAAAAAAGGAACAAATACAAAAATATACGCAATGGAAAATGTTGAAACGTTTATTCGTTATAACAGGACAAACTGAATAAAATTGAATAGTAAATTGTATGGAATTAAAAAATGTCGAATAAAATTGAGAAAAAATTAATCTTACAACGTACCATTTTTTCTTAAGAAATTTTTGTACCCTGCCTACATTCAAATAGCAAAAACCCTTGTCAATGCAGTTCGAGAGGTCTACAATTCGGAAATATCCTATAAAAACCACGAGCAACCGTTTCCTGTCGATTTATGTCACTTTGACGAACAGCTAGTTGAAGTAAAACTAAAAAGGAGATGTTGAAAAATATATATTAAATTCCTGGCAAAATATTAAACCGCGACGGATGTTCGAACTCGATCAATAAGAACGAAGAAACAGTGCGAAACCTGGCAAAAAGTTGCACGCTACATACATTTTGCGCTCGATAAAATTGTTCTAAGAGGGTGTTTTTATTTGATGAAACTGTATTCATCATTATTTTATTGAATTTCCTTTTTTTCTTGTTCCTTTTTCCTCGACATACTTTATACCACGTGCATCATTTATGTCCCATGAAAGCAACCAGAATAGAAACTTCCATTAAAAAAAAATATATTTTTCAATATATAAATCAATATATAAATCAATATATAATGTAAAAGATCAGGATGTTCAAAATTCGAATCTATCGGTAAACAAAAAGGAGCAACCAGAAACGATGCTTCCATTAAGATAAATACATTTTTCGACGACGTAAAGAGGATCGAAAGGAAAACCAAAATGTCTAAATTTTGATCTGTTGGTAAGCTAAAGTGGTTGGTAATCGAAAACGAAACTGAACAAACATATTTCTCAAGTAAATATTGTGAGTATGAAAGAAGATTAAGACGTTCGAAGTTCTGCTCTATCGATGAACCAAAAACGTAATCAAAAGCGAGACTTTCATTTGTGAAATAAAATTTTCGAATAAGATACGTCTAAAAAGGAGAAAGTATCGAGAGTCTCGTCTTTATCTGCTGAACTATTGATTCTTTCGTGACACGAAATGTGTTAAGTCACTATTACTAGAATATCGTTTGCAAACGAAAAGAAAATATTATGCCTGATATATTCGTTTTGAATGTAATGCCAGACAACTATAAGTATAATAGAAAATATTAACTATGAAGGATTTTAAATGAACTTAATTCCAAATTAAAATAATTAATCTTTCATTTTCTACGTAACTTCGAATCCCAGTATGAATGATGTATGAATAATGCTTGATAATTTTTCTTCGATTTTTCTATAACGCAATAACGCGTATCGTTGTTCCTTCATGGAATCGACACAAACACCACGGGGATTCAAAGGATATTGCATGAAAAGGTCATGGTGTTAAATGCAATGAGAGTAGCACGAAAAAGAGTATTTGTTTGAAACTCGTGGCTCTCGGTGGCAAAGAAAGGACACCTCGATACCGTTCGAAATATTTTTACTACATACGTGAGTGAACATTTATGAATGAATCAATTCTTCAACGTTGGTCACCTCGATAAGAATGATGATTTTACTTTAAAATCCGAACTTTTAGATTTGCTTCTTCTCGTCAACATTTGTCAATTATCCATTCAATAATAACTATCCAATAATAATTAAACGTCAAAATATTAGTAAAAAAAAAAGTAATTTTTTCAAACATTATTCTGTTTTTCAAACATTATTCCACTTTCTATAGAAATCATTTCTCCCCTTCTGGATAAAAGTAGAAGACGAAGATATAATTCTACTTTATTGTAAGTTATTTAATCATTTTCCAGATGCAATTTAAAATTTCTGTAATGCTAAGTGAACCATGAAAACATCAAGTCATATCTGTAAGTAATAATTGTCTTATCATGAAACAGAAAGAAGAAAACTATTTATTTCGCCATTCTGATACAGCTCTCTTTTTCATTTCTTATAGTAATCACGTTAAATTAGCCTAATCGTCGTAATTAACAGTTTACCAAAAGAACTATTAGAAATTAAAAAATTTTCGATATTTTAACAGGTAATAAAAAAAAAAAAATTGGAAATAAGTGAATACTACTTAAAAACCAGAAATATATGTATAGAACCTGAACTAAAAAAGCGACTAACATCGACATGATGTTAACGAAAGAATCATTCATGAGCAAGGAAATGGGATCCTAAAATTTTGTGAATCTTAAACATTTAGCCAACGAAGAGTCATCAGAGAAATACGATTAGGTCATGGTACTGCTATCATTCGATAACGTTCTGTCGCTTTGTACGCCCCCCATACGTCTGAGTGTACATCCGCTGTACAAACCACCCCCACACAGGCTCTGCGAAAATACTTCTAAAAATATATGACGGTCTAGCAGGAGACAACATTAATCTACCGAAGCCAAGGCAACTTTTACTTTCATTTTTCTCGCACAGCTTTCCGTCATAAACACTTCGTTCGTAAAATAAAAGCATAAAATAAACGAAAAGGAAAGAGCGACGACACAACCAAAATTTAAAACATTTTGAGAACATCAGTTCCTAGTTTCCACCATACATTAACGATCATCCATTATATTAATCATTTGAATTATTGTGTTAAACAATTTTGAAGAAGAAATCATTTATTGAAAAATGACGAGAAGAATGTACCTTGGTTTTGGAATCGTATTATTATTATTTTGAAAACCATAGGAGAAATCGGTACATATAATTTATTTTTACTAAGATGGAGTAAATAAAAAAATATTACGCTTTATTATATTAATACGTAAGTATAAGTTTGTAAATATATATCTTTCTCTAGACATGTTTAATTATAAATATAATTAAATTACGAAATAAATATATTTTTGAAGAAGAATTTGATACTGTGAATTAATCTTACTAATTAGGAAAAATTGATTTTTTGTACGTAATACTGTTATACATCTAAAATAAAATCGATCGTTAAGTAGTTCAAAAAAGTATTAAGTATAATTATGAGAAATCCATTAAGAAAATAATCTTTAAGGATAATAAAATATATTTAAATATTTTTATTCTATGAAATGGTTGATATATATATTAAATAAAAATATCAATATATTTTTATTTACTACTAGCAGTTCAAAATTATTAATCTATATTTATCAATTCCAATTCTATATAGAGAATTCATATCATACATATTGTAATTCATTTATGAAAATTACACACATCTTTCAACAAAATGAAATTATGAATAACAATAAAAATGATTCAAATATTTTAAAACAATTAAATTTAGAATGTTAGCATATAATTATGCTTGTAAAGTAAGAACAATAATCAATTTATATTCTTTTATAATTAATTAATTTATATTTATATTATTATATTTATATTTACATTCTTTTCTTTCATGTTTCACATGTAAAGCCATATTATTAGACTAGCTATTCCTCTCACAATATTATTATCCTTTACTATGATACTACGATACAACTATAATGAAAATGTATACAAATGTATAAAATACTGTACCTTAATTACATAATTTATAAATCTTATCATAAATTTATGTTAACACAGATAGATGTACACTTTTCTATAATTAATCATATGGAAATATCTAGATTTATAAGGAAATAATGAAGAAATAAGAAATACTATGTATTTTTTTAAAATATAATATAAATATTGTGTAATAAACAGATAGTAGTATCTATTTTGTTGTACTAGTCTTGAACACTTTTCGTATTAATTGTCATTTCTATATATTAATTTCGTAAAAAGACAGTAATATTAAAATAAATATAGAACACGGGTAATGAAAGAAATTAAAATTAATAAATTTTGTTCTTAACTAACGCAGATTTTAACTGAGAAAACGGTACTTTTGATATCAATCACATACACATACGTGCGTGTACACATACGCACGCATACATATATACACGCACGCTGCTACTATGATTATTAATATATATTAAAATATTCACAATTATACTATTAATAACAGATAATGGATGATAACACATGTCTATATGGATCATTATTGTATATTCTAAACCAATAAGCGTGCGAATAACAGATTTGCTATTTAATAAAGACAGCAACATTCGTAATATTTAATTTAAAAAACACATGAACTTCGACCATAACCTTATTCACAATTTAGCTTTGTATATTTTAAGTGGTACAACTATTTAAATGTCTTACAAAAATTTGAAATAACAATAATGATAATAAATCCGCGCCACCAATCACGGATGTTGCTGTTAGTAATCAGAAATGAACATGGCGTCTACTCAACATTTGTTTTCACTTTATACACATTTTCTAATTTGTAAGTATGCAATATCATTACATGCGTATTTGTTTATTAAATTTGCAAAAAAACGAATAAAATCAATAAAAATGTTACGCAAATGCATCGATGAATCGAATATACATACAATATATTTGTGTATTGAATAAACGAACCAATTCAAACATTTCCTTACACAAAGTACAAAAATTAATAATTCTAAGAAAACTAATAGATATAATTAGCTTTAAAATACTCACTGTACCTCAATTTAGTGAGAACAGAAAACTATTTGAAACTGGAAATGGGCAAACCCCCTGCTACGATTTGACACAGACGACAGCTGTTTGAAGTTTCCAGCAGTAACGCTAGATTGCTCTTCTAACAGCATATAAATCATAACCGCCAGAAAGCGGGAAAAATTACAAATCAAACATGTCCATTTCTACTGATATATTTATACTTCCCCATAACATAAAATTTAGTGGTTTTTTAATTCAAATAAATATAGTTATTATTATAATTACGTTTTTATTCATAAATACCTAATAAAAATGAATTGTAAATAATTTTGAAATGACAGGTCTTTTATTATCAACATTATTAGTACAGTGAAACAGCTAGTATAATACAATAAAATAGTGCCGTTTTACAATAGAGCGCCGTAAAGCTTTTTTTACACGTAGTATCGCGTTTAACATAATATTTTATTTTCTTCTCTTTTAATTAGACTTACTTCGTTTTCATAAGGATACGTAAAGTTTAAGTTCTTTGTCAATTTCCGGGTGAAGGGTTAACATCAATTGATTAAATTGGTTATCACCAATTAATCTTCGTAAAGTATGTAACTGATAATAAAAACATTGTTAACACATGATAAGTATAAATTGATACTAAGAAAGAATTATCACTTTACCTGGTTTTGTAATGTATCTTTTAAAGATATATTAGACAAAAGATCATTGAAGTCAAGTCTTCTTTTCCGTTGTTCAGGTTTATTTCCGTACTCCTCATCCTCATATTGGGATGGACTAGATTGTCCACTAATTGACAAAGACCTATAGTAAGTGAAAATCATAACTTTTATAATTACCTCAGTTTTTATCGGAACTATTTGCATTTAATAAACATGTATGTACTCAATGGCATATCCTATATGTTCGCATCTTATATCGTCAAATTTGGTGATGTCATTAAGAGTTCCGACGATATTTGATATTATCAGTGGAAAATGCTGAAGAACACTAGGAGGACTATTAGCTCCAAGAAGCGAACAAAGTGCAAGAGCTAATAATTTACGTCTTTCTAAGAGAGAAATGTATGGCATTCGATTAACCCATATACGTATTATTTCTCCGAGTACAATTTCTTCTCTAGCTTCATTTCCACCCATTTTTCTGGTAAATTCGCTTATTACCTACACGATAATTTAAATACTTATATGAACTGTATTAAGAAATTGATAAATACGTAAATAAAATAACGTAAAATTTTAATACCTGTATAAAAATATCTTTATAAAACCATAAAACTCTTGCTACAATAGATAAATACATAGTCATTGTCATCATACCTTCTTCCTCCCTATACATATTCCTATTCAAATTAAAAAGAATATTAACGTCTAAAGTCTATTATATTATATTGAAACATTTATACTCACTCAAATATAGTTATTAAAACAGGTTTAATGAGTTCTACACCTTGCCGAGGTGAAGCACATAAGCATAGTTCAAAGACTGTCATTGTCATTACTGCTCCTTCTGAATTCATATCCCCTAGGAGAGATCTAAGTGTTTCGATTATAACAGCTCCTCTTTGACTTAAAAATTCTTGAGGACTTAATGTTACATATGCTTGAACTATACACAGACATAATTTTAAATATTCAAATGATTGTTCTGAAAAATATAAAAATTTGTAAGTTTCTTGAATATTTATGAGAAACATTAATAAATTTACATAAAACTATTTATTAACCTAATACAGCAGGCAAATTTTTAGCCAAATCCATTATAGCTGGTGTTGGTGCAGGTGTATTCTCCAGTAAAGCTACCCATAACCTCAATCCATCTTCTAGCAAATAAACGTGGCAACCTTGATTAACATCACAACTTAATCCAATAACACCTACTACCAATGGTTCAATAGCGACACTTTCAGAACCTAAGGCCTAATAAATAATTTAAATATTTCCCTTATTTAAATCGATTAGAATCTTAAACAGATCTACTAAGTAAAATTATTTATCTAAATTGAGCAGTATAAATGAAAAATATACCTTTTCTAAATGTACAAGTGTCGAAATGATAGCACATCTCAACATATTATGTTCTTCAGATTGTTGCCAAAGTGCTGGTAAATATGAACTAAGAGTTCCAACATGTGGATTTATTTCACTACCAGCACGTTCAATCATAAATGATAATACGTACAACACATGCATCTAAAAATAATTTAGAGTGTTTTCTGAAATAAAATAATATCTTGAAAATAACATAACTATATATACCTTGGTATCACATTCTTTTACTTCCTTTAGGAGGGCAAACAATAAAGAAAATGCTCGTTCTAAATATGGTGAGAATTCTTCTGGATAAAATTGGAAATCATCTATTGCGAGTTTTAAAGCATCACTTGCTGCCAAACGAACACCCAAATCTTCTCCAGGACTCAAAACTTCAATCATAAGTTCGTATAATTCCGGTCTTAACTCTGCTCTTAATTTTACAGCTGAAATTTTATTATAATGCCGACCATGATAAATATTAAAATTATTATATAATAAATTTTGATTATTTCATTTATTTAAGAAACTAAAATTTACTTACTTGTCCATCGTCCAATAAGCCAACATACTCGTCTTCTAATAATTCTATAATTGGTACTTCGAATTTTCAATTCCTCTTTTAAAGTAGTTGAAAACCATTGATCAAAGTTTACCTGATACATATAAGTATAATAACTGGATGACTGACCATTAAAACTGATTTCTTTATAATATTTCATCCTTACCTCATCATATAAATCAAATGCAGCTAAACCAACTGCATTGTATACTGCATCTTTTACTAAAATAGCATGTAAATTATTTGGATCGACTGGTTGGTGATGTATTTGCATTAATTCAACTAAAACTGATATGAGAACTTCTCCAAAATGATGGAAAATTGCTACAAATAAGCACTCCGTACAGGGCTAAAAATGAAACATTAATTATAAAATAAGTCAAAATGCATTATAGTATAGTATATTAGTATAGTATAATAGTATAGTAAATAGTAGTATATAAAATATTTACCCTTAAACTGTATTTCCATGATTCACCACCATCATCGACAACTGAAAGTAATATTATTAAAAATGTATCAATACATGTGTATATAAATATTTACCAAAACTTTCTGGATCTGTATCCCATAATTCCAATTCAGCAGGGGTTAGAAGAAAGTAATGTGTTACAAGTCTTGAACAGATTTCAGTTAATGTTTCAGGTGTAAAAAATTCTTGTCTTAACTGATTTGCTCTCAATGTTAATGGATCTTTTGTATCTGCATTAATAAATTTCCAGGCTTAATGAATTACACCCATAAACTTATAGAATGATTATATATATTATATATACCTTCAAGAACTTTAGCTGGTTTATAATATGTAGATAATAAAATGTCTTTCATTAGATTTAAACATTGTATAACAAACTTTTCAAAAGCTAAAGTTTGACCACTTTCAGTAAAACAATAGAAAACAGAAAATTCTAATGACGTTGGTATTAGTTCTACATAGCAAAATGGATGTATTTTTAATACTCCTATTAATACTTTGGTCAAATGAATTATAAATTTATCGCATACTTCCATCTGTATACCTCTTGAAATTAGTGTTTTTCCTACAATTATACAGAAGCATTATTATTAAAAGAGGCAAATGTATAATTAATTATAAGATTTATACTAAAGAAGAAGAATACTAACGACATTCTAAACAAGTTCTTGCACGTTCAAAAACAATTTCTAAAAATGACATAGCATCCTGAGATTCTGAAATCTTATTAAATCCATTTACAATAAGTGTCCTAAGTATTCTCAATAAAAGTAATGCTTTTTCCAAAGCTTCCTGTATTTGATTTGTATCTGCTCCATTTGATGCCATTATAAGAAAAGATTCTGTGTAATTATTCCATAAATTTAGAATAAAACTGAACACATTAATGGTTAATTCTTGGAAGAGTTGTCTGTCTGCACTTAAACGTTTAGAAGCTAAAGACTTAACAACATGATGTAATGTTAACAGTGCCCGATGTTGAGCCAAAGGATTTTGTCCTCTTATACCATCCAATAATGTTGGAATTAATGAACACCATTCTCTGGGGCAATCATATCTGCAAAATATTATTTCACTTAATTGCTTTTATTAATAAAAAAAAGTAGATGTAAACTACTTAAAAAATATTAATTACCTTGCAATTTTAGCAATGAGAGCTGCTAACTGAATAGCTAATTGATTTATAGGTTCTTCAAAGTGTGCTATTAAACGTTGTCTAAGGAATTCCTTTTCATCATCTGCAATTCCACTACAATAATAATATATATTACTTAATGTTGATTTATATTAAGATAAGTATAAAATACTAATAGTGTATTAATAAAACTTCAGTGCATTAAAAAATACTTACTTTGGAGCATTCTTTCTCCAATATTTATCAACACCATTTTTAAAACATAAAATAGCCATCCATCTAATATTGACAGTCAAGGAATGATTAGAAAATACATTCTGAAACAATTATTAATACTTGATTTAATATCAGATCATTATAGTTTCGTTAGCTACAAAAATAAAATCTTTTCATAACCTAAAATATCGTTACAGAATATATACAGAATATATATATAAATATTCTATAATATATTCATTAACATAAATATAGTTAACAATAAATTTATGTTTTCTTACAATGTAACTAAATTTTTAACATGTTTATTTATGCAACTTACATATAATGCAGTATAGAATCCCCTTTCAGTTTCCCATTGTTTTAAAGTTTGTTCAGCTGGTTTTAAAATATTAGGATCTTGACTACCCGCTTGTTGAAGGACTTCTATCACTGCAGCATCCATATCTTCCTATAAAATATTATTATATTTTATTCTTATATTAAATTTAAAACACTCATTGTTATTTGTTTTCCTTTGCAAAGGTATGACTAAACTTAATGAACATGTGCTAATGATATTTTCGTTTTCCGACGTTTAATTTTATCGTAAGAAATCACAAATATCCCTACTACTTAGTTATGTTAGGAAAAACTATTGCACGAAATCAAATACCTTCTGCCGTTATATTATTTTCGTCAAACAAATTATCATTTCCCTTATTCCGGGTGAACAGTCCCTAACCTACAAGAAAATATCAATCATACACATCCAGATATTACCTATCTTATATGGGGGTTGTAGAACTATTTTCGGTAAACTCCATTTATCGCAAATATCTATGTATTAAATCGATACATAACGAAAATCATCAAAGACACTCTACATCAAAATGTCACACACGCCCGCAAGTCGGCATTTCAGAACGCTGCCCCCCTCCTGTTCTTTTCTTTTTCTATAAAATACAGTGGTGACAGTTATTGTCACAGTGCGAACTACCTTATTACGTATAAAACATAATACTTTTCGTTAGTTGTTTAATCACTATGTAAATATTATCAGAATCTATAATAAATATATTACGTTAGTTTTATTTGCTTGCATACTTAAGTGCAAATTTTTATCCAAGAGTTTCATCAAAGAACTATTAAAGAAGTTAACTAATTTCTTTTAATGGACAGTAATATAAATAATATCTTTGATAAAATATATCTTAATATTTACTTAAATTTTATATAAAAATAAAGTTATTGTTTTTATTTATCTTGTATATAATATAATACATATGTGTAATTTTGAATTCTTCAAAGAAATTTTATTAATTTCACATTTGTATACGAAATAAACGTAATTTATCAATGAATTAATTTAGTACTCAAAATTTAGATTCAAATTTCAATGGATAATTAGGTATTAATATAATTTATTTACAGATTTATCAGAAGTTTGTTTATTATTATTTTCACTTTAAAATTTCATTGCATTTAAACCGGATATCCGGTATACGCACTCTACTGTTCGCTAGCTCGTTATACTTTCTTTCTGTTCATGGCTCGTGGCACTGTTTCATACTTGTCACCATGAAGGTCTGTATCCAAAAATATTTTGTGAATCTAATAGATATTGAGAGGAATTAATAATAAAATTTACATAGCAAAACATCATAAGTAATTTTAGATATATATAATTTGACAAGTGTCCATTTATCTGTACACTTATTTAAACATAAATTCTGACTTATATAACTTTGACATTATAAATAACATCAAGTAATTCCTATGCAAATAAAAAGAAAAAATATAAAAATTTGTTTATATAGAATGTTAAAATTTATAATTCTTGTTACATTACTTTGTTGCATAAAACAAAGTTAACCTAATCAAAATGCTTCCTAATATTCTTTTTCGTTTGAGTATATAATGTTTCCATATTTTTTTTCTTTTAGTTGAACGTATCATATCCTGCAACAGGATGTCAAAAACTATTTGAAATCTCAGATGAACATAAACTTAGAATTTTTTATGAAAAACGTATGGGCGCTGAAGTTGAAGCTGATGCTTTAGGTAACGAATGGAAAGGATATGTTGTTCGTATTTCTGGTGGTAATGACAAACAAGGATTTCCTATGAAACAAGGTGTTCTGACTAATGGTAAAATAAGCATTCTTTATTTTAATTTTCTTATAACATTTTCATATATACTTGTACTATGAAAATTGTTATATCTTATTAACTACTAACTCCAGTACTTTTAATATATTATTATTATAAATAGGTCGTGTACGTTTATTGCTCTCAAAGGGACATTCATGCTATAGACCTAGACGTGATGGTGAGCGTAAACGTAAATCTGTTCGTGGATGCATTGTTGATTTCAACCTTTCAGTACTTGCTCTTGTCATTGTTAAGAAGGGAGAAAAGGTATCAATTTATTACATATATTTTTTATTTATTATCCATGTTTCAGGGTATATCTAAGAATTTGCTTATTGTCTTATGATATTATCGTAAACATGGAATATTAAATATCATTTCTTGATTTGAGAAATTGTATCATACAATATGTACTTTTTCTCAGTGTACAGGTGGTACATTAATGAATTAATACCTTTTATTTATTATGGAATATTTATTATACAAATTGGTTAAATTTTTATAGGATATTCCAGATTTAACTGATGAAGATGTTCCACGACGTTTAGGACCTAAAAGAGCGAGTAAAATTCGTAAACTTTTCAATTTGTCTAAGGAAGATGATGTGCGTCGATTTGTTGTGAAACGACCAATTCAAAAAGAAGGTAAACCAGCGCGTTCTAAAGCCCCGAAGATTCAACGTCTTATTACTCCACTTACTCTGCAGGTATATATATATTTTTCTCTCTTTTATTTTGTATTGTTAAAGTTTGCTGAAAAATTAAATTTATCACAAAATAAAAATAATCTTATAGAGGAAACGGCATAGATTGGCTTTGAAGAGAAGGCGGAGTTTGGCTCGTAAACAACAAGCAGCTGAATATGCAAGATTATTAGCACAGAGGCAAAAAGAGGCAAAGAACAGACGTCAAGAAGAATTGAAACGAAGACGTAGTGCTTCCATGCGGGATTCTAAATCATCCAATCAGTCAGCACCTACTGCCCAAAAATAAAATGATTGCATTGATGTATTTACAACTTAATAAAGAAACATTCATTTATTCCTATTGTTATATTTTTTATGCCTTTACACATATTTAAAAAGAATTATTTACTCTATAAAATAGTATTTGAAAATTACATACTTTGTTAAACGTTAAATTTTTCAAGAAATTATATATTGAATCATTATAGTTTAACGGAAACGAAATTTAAGTTCTTAAAATTTTCTTCTAATTTTGAATTTATTTAATTTTATAGTAAAATACATTTCGTTTAGTACGTACGTTAATTTTTTTTATGATTTTGAGATATTTTCTTAATGTAAAATAAAATTATATTTATTTTTGAATTCAATCTAAGTTTTAACTTTAAAACTTAAATAGTTTAAAATATATTTTTAATAGAAATATAAAGTATATAACTTCATTGTTTTAAATTTAAAACACAAAAAATTACAAGTTGTATAACTAACTACTATTATAAAATGAAGAAAGTTTTGTTTGTACTCTACTTACTTGAGATTATTATTTGAAAATATTTTTTTCACTAAAATATTGCAATTTTATTTGACATAAAAGTATATAAATGAAATATAAGTTTAGACGAACTTTATTTTATTAGTAGTATAGATTTTCATTAATTATTCCCATTTATAATCTTTACATGCCATTTAACCTTACTGATGGTGTTAACTAACGAAAGATATATGTAATTTTTCATTTAATTTATAATATTTGATGATTTATGACAAGTGATTAATTTGTAATAACTGACTTTCTTATTTATTTATATATACTGATTACGATATAATTTATATTTTGAATAAAGTTTGTATAATGATTTAAATCGAATTATACTATTCATTATGTATAAATAAAATTGAAAATAATAATTATACCTAATAAATAATTTATATTGTATAATTTATCATGAAATTAGAAAAATTTATTTATCATATGTGGCATCCTTACAAAAATTATATTTTTCAAACATGCATAAGGTTAGTATTAAATACTTTTCTCAAATATTATATGCTATAATGTTATACTTCAAATCCAAAATATTTTTAATTAAAAAATTTTAATTACAGCAAACATTTATATCATTTTAATAAAATTTACTGTACAAACTCTCAATCAGAAGTTATTAAAGAATATGAAATACCAATAGAAAATATACGTAATTTTAGTATTATAGCACATGTTGATCATGGCAAAAGCACACTTGCTGATAGACTTTTGGAATTAACAGGTGCAATAAAAAGCAATTCTGGTAAACAAGTGTTAGATAAGTTACAAGTTGAAAGGGAACGTGGAATTACAGTTAAAGCTCAAACAGCTTCCCTTAATTATATGTATAAAGAAACCAAATATCTTCTTAACTTAATAGATACACCTGGTCATGTTGATTTTTCTGCTGAAGTGTATCGTTCATTAGCTCCTTGTCAAGGAGTAATTTTAGTAATAGATGCAAATGATGGAATACAAGCTCAAACTGTGGCTAACTTTTACTTAGCCAAGAAACAAAATTTAATTATAATACCAGTGGTCAATAAAATAGATTTAAAATTTGCTAATCCTGATAGAGTGATAAATCAATTAGAAACATTATTTGACATAAAAAGCTCAGATGTTTTAAAAATATCTGCTAAATTAGGTACTGGAGTACCTAAAATTTTAGATGCCATAGTTGAAAAAATTCCACCCCCTGATGTATGCAGAAACAAACCATTTAGAGCATTGATATTTGATAGTTGGTATGATAAATATAAAGGATCTATTTTATTGATATATATTAAAGAAGGATTTTTGTCTTTAAAACAAAATATCACTTTAATGTATTCTAACAAATCTTATGAAGTTAGAAATCTTTCATTATTAAGACCTGCTGAAGAATATGTAAATAAATTGTAAATATAAATGTTAAAAAATAATACATTATTAATTGTATAATAGTATTCATATATTAATATATACATTCTAGATTTGCAGGTCAAATAGGATGTATTTCGTGTAACATAAGATCTTCCAAAGAAATATTTATTGGAGATACATTGCACATGAAAAATCATATCACAGAACCTTTATTAGGTTTTAAATCACCAAAACCAATGGTCTTTTCAGGTGTATATCCAATTGATCAATCACAATTTAAAACTCTGCAAATTGCTATTGAAAAATTAACATTAAATGATAGTAGTGTTTCTATAACATCTGAAACTAGGTACGTTTCTCAATATTTTACAAATCTATTAATAATTTAAATAAAAAAAAAGGTAAACATACAAAGTAATAGATGTATTTCGTGTGTACTTAATTTATCTAATTAAACATTTCATTTAACATGTTTTTATTTTAGTGTAGCTCTTGGACAAGGCTGGAGAATTGGATTTTTAGGTTTGTTACATATGGAAGTATTTATGCAACGACTTGAACAAGAATATAATGCATTATCAGTTGTTACAACACCTAGTGTTACATACCAAGCAAAAATTATTGGCAAAAAAAATATAAAAATATATAAAGGTGATATAATTTCATTCAATAATGCTGCAAATTTTCCTGATCCGCAAATTGTGGAGGAATTTTATGAACCTATGGTATTAGGAACTATCATAACACCAAGTAAATTTAAAGATTAAATTTTATACAATATAAATATAGTTAATAAAAGCAAAAAAATAAACACCTTTTAATTACATGTTAGCTGAATATTATGGTGCAGTAATATCTTTATGCATTGAAAGACGTGGAGTAGAACAATTAACAAAAGATATTGGGCATGGTAGAACATTGCTTCAATTTTTACTACCACTAAACGAAATTATTATTGATCTACATGATACACTAAAAAGTGTAACCTCAGGATATGGTACTTTTGATTATGAAGAACATGGTTATGAATCTACAAGTATTATAAAGGTAATTGCAGTTATTTTAATATGTTCAATTTTGTATTAAAATTCTACATAATATAGATAATCTATTATGTTAATAACTGTATACTACAGTTAAATATAGCTTTAAATGGTAAAGTAGTGGAAGAATTTAGTACTATTGTACATAGTAGCAAAGTTCGTAAAACAAGCAAACAGATATGTGAAAAATTGGTAAATATTCTCCCACGTCAATTATTTGAAATAGTAATTCAAGCAGTAGTTAATGGAAAAGTAATTGCAAGAGAAACATTAAAACCATACAAAAAAAATGTAACTGCAAAACTGGTAAAAATCGTTTTTCCATTGTATATTGTATATTATCACATATTTCTGTTATCAATATTTCTTATTTTAGTATGGTGGTGATGTTACTAGAAGAATGAAATTATTAGCTCAACAAACAGAAGGAAAAAAAAAGATGAAAATGATTGGAAAAATATGTGTACCACGAGAAACATTTATAAATGTTCTTAAGAAATAGTATAGGTACAAAAATCAGTATCATTTTATTTTTTTACATTTTAATGTAACTATATATCATTTCAAAGTAAAAATTATTAAATACATTATTTTTTATAAATAATGTTCATATTATTTATTCTACAATTATTAAATATTTTGCAAGATTTATATAATAATTTCAATATTTAGACAGGATGTATACACTATCAATACAATTTATTTTTTTTATAAATCTTTAAAAAAGTTGTTATAGTAAAAATATATCATTGATTTACAGAATTAGGTGAAGGATCTGACAACTGATGCGTGCTGTTTGTAGATACCGTATTTACAGAACTCACATTTTCTTGTTTGAAAGTTGAATTAGTGTTAAGGCTAATATTAATTACAGATGATGTTGCTGGATCTTGCATATCTAATTGACTTTGAGCAATATCTTGTAGAGCAGCTTGAATCCTTTGTAAAAGTGCTTCTCCTTGTTTTACAACTTCTTCTAGCTGTTCACCAGCTTCTTGGTTTTCTTGCTCAAGGCGACTAAGACTTGCAACTTGTACTTCTTGTGATGATTCTTCACTTGGTAAACTTTCTATTAAGGTATCAATATCCTTTGCACATCTTGCTATAAGAGTGGCAAATAAGGCTGCATAATCTAAAATATAAGTATTATTTATAGGAAAAATAAAAATGTTTAAAATTATTTATACATAAAGTACCTTCTTGAGGTTGATGTGGTTGTGGTGTCCCAACACGATCAAAACCAGGAAATTTACTAGGCGTTGAATATTGTTGTAAAATACCTACACTGTTACAAAAATGTTCTGCTTGCTACAATAATAAATCAAAATTACGTTTCTATACTGAAACAATTTATACATAGACAATTTTTATAATTAATTACTTGATTTATAGTATCTTGCAATTGTGTTAAACGATCTGCCATATTTTTCAAATATAACCCTTAAAATTATATTATTTTTACAATATAATAAATAACACTATCTCACATGTAACATCACTATGATCAAGTACTGTACTTAATTCCTTATTATGAAATATGTTTATAAGGTTTTCCACTCTGAGAAATTGATTTTTATGTCACAATTAAATTAACTAATTCCAATCTTAAAATTTGTCTGTTATGTTTTGATGGTTGGTTAGCATGTTGTTATAGAGGGATACTTTGAATTTATACTTCGAATTTCTAATGCTTTTAAACATATTTGTGATATAAAATAAATTTTCAAGTATAAAATAATAATCTTCAACTCCAAAAAATATTAGATGGTTAACCATCGTAATAAAAATGAGAAAAAATGCAATATTATTTTACTTTCATAATAGTATAAATTATAATATATATATGAAAAACGTTATATATTAATTTAGCAAAGTACAAATAAATTTATATTTCTTTAAAAAATCATTAAGTTATCAAAGTAAATATTAATCATTGTTAATATTTACAATACTAATACACTTCGTGTTATTTAATAAAAGAAATAAGTCGAATAATTATATATTATTAATATTTATATTTTATAATCATATATGTACTAATAATTGTATCAATATTTCAATAAAAAATGCTATGGTATATACTTTTTCATAAATTAAGTAATTTAAATTTTATTATTCCTAATGTAATATGTCTATGATGAAATTTTTCTTAGGTATTATAATGTCTTTAATGACTTTAAGTAATACTTTTTTTAAATATGAAGTATTTAAATATTAAGTTATATTTAATTAATAAATATTAAGTAAAAAATGAAAAGTTATAAAAACAAAATTTTGAAAGAGAAGAATAATTTTATAGTTTTAAACAATTATTTTTATATTTTAATGAATTATATGTCATTTAAGTAATCCTTTTAAAAATATTCTTTATTAGAAATTATAAGTATGAAAGTGATATATAGAATCGACATATTAGCAGTTACTACACGCTATGAACTGACGTTGCACGATGTACGTCATGTCACTGCACACAAGTGTGTAAAAAATGTCCCTAAGGTGTGTGTATATATATATATATATACACACACACACTGTAAAATATTTCATTTAAAAAACAGATATATAATTACTTAAAAATTACTTATATATTTACATTTACTCTTCAATTCAATTGACCTTGTTGAAAAGTGGAAATTTTTTTCATATCGACTGACATGAGCGCTTTTAAGAACTGTTATTTTATTTTTAACAGAAACATAATAGGAATAAAATCTTAATTACGTATATACAAAAACAATCGTAAATTATAAATATTATAACGATTTTCAAATTCATTTAGGTACTTAACATATCATAATCATGAAGAGGATTGTTAAAAAAGAAAAGGAATTCGTATTAACATAATTTAGCATTTTTCCATTGCATTTTATAAAATGTTTACATTAGGAAATATTTACAAAAATATGAGTAGGGTATGATGAAGTGTAGAAGACAGGAAAAAGGGATGAACAATATAGTTTTATGAACGATTCAATTAAGAGTACCCCGGCATTGAGGAGCTCCACATAGGCAAGGGATTTTATCATCCTCCAATGGAAATTTATAATCGTATGTAATTTCCTCATTAACTCCTATTGGTTGTTTACTATAGATTACAATTTTCTTTTGGCTTTCGATTGTAATTACTTTTGCATAACAATTAGGCTGAAAAACAAGAGAGTTTTAACAGTATAGATTGTTGTAAAAATTTATTTTATAAAAATGAAAGAAATACTATTATAATACTCACATTGCAGCTATGATTAATGAACCGTGCTAAATTTCCACATTTTGTTGCATCAATAATTGTGTCTAAATCAATACGAAAAAGATAGGAACTACCAATACCGGTAGCTTCATACTGGGACTCTCGTAAATCTGCAACAACTGGCCGCACCATTTGACCAACATATTCAATTACCATCTCATCTGCTGCAATTGGTTCCATGGCAAATAAACCCCAATCATGTATACCAGATTTAGCAAATTTCAATTGTTTTTTCCTAAACTATAGGACAAAATAAATAAGATAAAATATTTCGTACTGACTAAAATAATTTAGTACTAATAATGAAATAATATAACTAGAATCTTACTTTCAATTGATTAAACTTAAGAAGATCGCTGTCGGTATCTATACCGAAAGCTGTCAATAATCGACGTTGGTTACTCCGAGCTTCACGAGACAGAGCTTGCATTTTACCAGTTAAAGCTTTAGTATTGTTCTTTGGACCATTCATTGTTCCATCACCACTAGCATAAGAACCATTACTGTCTTCAACATCGTTACTTCGTTGTATACTTTGTGCATAATGATGCTATAAAAAGTAAATAATTTTAAAAAATTAAAAAATCAATAATTATTATGTCTTATATCAAATAATTTAAGATACTTCTTATTAAATTATTCCTTGTATTAACAGATAAACCAAATATTAAAATAAAAAGTTCATACCTTATGCTTAGCTTTTTCTCTTAGATCAACTTTATAGTATCCTTCTGTTCTTGCACTTCCACTTGTATGCAATCTCAATTCATCTCTCTTTCTTCGTTTTGCAGGACTCGGAATATCTGTTGGTGGATGATCAACCCAATGCGTATCATTTAACCAATAACCTTGACTATCATCGGCCAATAAAGCTTCGTAACTTCGTCTTAAATATTCCACATCTTCTGCATCTATTCCTCTGGTTAAAAATTCATACAAAATAGCCATTTCTGACATAAGATCACGTTCTTTATACGTGACCATTGGCTCTTCAACTTTTTTCGTAGATTTTTCATAAACATATTCATTTTCAATATTTTCTTTTTCTCCCTCATAATTTTGGTGAGCATGCATTTTAGTATATTTATTGTATTTTCGTTTTTCTACCTTGTGTGTTTTGTCTTTATTTTTAGATAATTTCATAATTTTCGAAGATTTAAGTTTTACAGGTTTTATTGGTGCAGGTGTACGAAGTACAGATTTTGCAATTTCTGATTGTGCTGGTGGTAGTGAATATGAATGCTCCATAAACACTTGTGTAGCTTGTGAATTTTTTGGGCTCTGTTGACCATTAAGTCGAAGATCAGCTTCAGCTTGATACCTAATTAATGCAAATCGGTATAATGTCACATCTTACATAAATTGGCGTAATACAAAACAATATGTATAACAAATATACTTTTAGTTTTATCTGTTTGAAATTTTACAAACCTTAATCTTCTAATTTCTAAGCTTTCTTCTTCTGAATCGGTAGTAGGTATCTCACTAAACATTTCAATCTTTTCTGATTCTTTTAATATAGGTTCATCATTAATATACTTAGCAGACATAGTTTGAAGTGCTCTAATAATATTTGGTTGTACAGGTCCCGGACTTCTATGTCTTATAATATTATCTTGGCCAGCTAATGTTATTAAAGCTTCTGCTGCAGAATTTTCCATTTTTTGCATATCACACGGTTCTTGTTTATCTGATGCTATTGAAATACCTTTTACTTTCTTCTGAATCTCATCTTCTACATTCTTTGTCTCCACATCTTCATCCACTGTTCGAACTTTTTCGAACTGTTCCTCATCAACAGGTTTATCATTTGTCTTCTCACTATCTTCTTTATCACTTTCATACTTCAGTGGAGAAGGTACAGGGCTAGCTTCATTATCACACTGAGGAAATTCATTTGAATTTATATCTTTTATTTTAATACTAGGTACTGGTGTTTCTCTACCAGTAGGTGTTGAACAATCTAATGATCTTTGAATTGCAAGTTCTGTTAAAATATCAGGATCTTCACTGTTACAAGCCAGGGGACGATGATCTGATATATGATTTATTTTTATAGAAAAATGCAAAAAATATAGTATGTACTGGTATATTTATAAAAGTAGTTATAATTCCTTATATTATTAATAAATTATTATATACCTCATCTTCAAAATTGCCAGAACATATTTCTTCATCAGAACTATCACTCGAACTGCTAGAAGATTCGCTGCAACTCATTTCCTCGCTACTACTTTCACTCGATGACGATGATGAGGAAGATGATGAAGAAACGCTTGGAAGAGATGTAATTGGTCTTTTAACTTTTTGCACTGGTGCTAAATCAAGATCACTGTTATCACTTCCTATAAGCTCTGTATCACCATGATCAGACTGACGACTATCTTCATCTGGTAATGGGCTTGGAGCTTTGATTTTGCGCTATAATATAAATATTAAAATTGTATCATTATATATTATATTATTTTAAATAAAACTGGTTCAGTAATAAAAATAATAATCTTACCCTGAAAGAAGGCATCTTTGGCATGCTGGCTCTAATACCCAAACCAAATCCATCATAATTAAATCCAAGTGGTGTTCCTTGTTCCAAAAGTAATGATAATCCTTGAGGTTTCTGTCCTTCTTCTTTATTACTGTTATTAACAATAGTATTTTCTCCTCCTTGATTTTGAATTTTCTCTGACTTCTTTTCATCCCACCATACTTCAAACAGTTTGAATGCAGTATTTTCAATCATTTTTTTATTAAAATCTTTTTTTAAAATTTGTTTTAATTCATTTACAACTCGATTTAATACACCATTAATGGTAGGACCCTAAATATTCAAAAATTAAATTACGTAATATTTACATTGATAAAAATTGATATATATTTAAAATTAAAAAATATATGTATACTTGTGGGTTATCTTTTGTAATATTATGATTTGCCATAGCATGAAGTCTTGATTGAAAAGATGGATAATAATTTGCTCCTTGATGATTTCCTACTGTCCCAGAAAATGATGTAGTATTTGGTTGATAATGACTTTGTAAATATGTTGTTCCATAAGGATATGGATATTGTGTTGGTCTTGGCCAATGGTACATATCACTAGTAGGATAATGAGTTAAATGTCCAGGATAACCAGCTCCTGGATATAACTGACTTGTAGGTTCTGTTTGAGCTATAACCTGTATATTTGAATAATAAAATATATAAATAACTATTTATTTTTATAGAAAAATGCAAAAAATATAGTATGTACTGGTATATTTATAAAAGTAGTTATAATTCCTTATATTATTAATAAATTATTATATACCTCATCTTCAAAATTGCCAGAACATATTTCTTCATCAGAACTATCACTCGAACTGCTAGAAGATTCGCTGCAACTCATTTCCTCGCTACTACTTTCACTCGATGACGATGATGAGGAAGATGATGAAGAAACGCTTGGAAGAGATGTAATTGGTCTTTTAACTTTTTGCACTGGTGCTAAATCAAGATCACTGTTATCACTTCCTATAAGCTCTGTATCACCATGATCAGACTGACGACTATCTTCATCTGGTAATGGGCTTGGAGCTTTGATTTTGCGCTATAATATAAATATTAAAATTGTATCATTATATATTATATTATTTTAAATAAAACTGGTTCAGTAATAAAAATAATAATCTTACCCTGAAAGAAGGCATCTTTGGCATGCTGGCTCTAATACCCAAACCAAATCCATCATAATTAAATCCAAGTGGTGTTCCTTGTTCCAAAAGTAATGATAATCCTTGAGGTTTCTGTCCTTCTTCTTTATTACTGTTATTAACAATAGTATTTTCTCCTCCTTGATTTTGAATTTTCTCTGACTTCTTTTCATCCCACCATACTTCAAACAGTTTGAATGCAGTATTTTCAATCATTTTTTTATTAAAATCTTTTTTTAAAATTTGTTTTAATTCATTTACAACTCGATTTAATACACCATTAATGGTAGGACCCTAAATATTCAAAAATTAAATTACGTAATATTTACATTGATAAAAATTGATATATATTTAAAATTAAAAAATATATGTATACTTGTGGGTTATCTTTTGTAATATTATGATTTGCCATAGCATGAAGTCTTGATTGAAAAGATGGATAATAATTTGCTCCTTGATGATTTCCTACTGTCCCAGAAAATGATGTAGTATTTGGTTGATAATGACTTTGTAAATATGTTGTTCCATAAGGATATGGATATTGTGTTGGTCTTGGCCAATGGTACATATCACTAGTAGGATAATGAGTTAAATGTCCAGGATAACCAGCTCCTGGATATAACTGACTTGTAGGTTCTGTTTGAGCTATAACCTGTATATTTGAATAATAAAATATATAAATAACTAATTATATTCATTCAAGACTATTCAAGGCTATAAGTACCTCTTCAATTTTTTCATCCCCTGAACTTAATGGACTTAATGACATTCTATCATCATCAGGTGGTGGTGGAGGTGGTGGTTCCTTTGGTGGTTCTGGTTCAATTTCATCTGGTGCTGGACTATAACTTCCCAATAATGCCTCATCTTCACTTGAACTTATAACACTACCTAAATCTTCATTAACAGAAAATTGGTTGATGTTATTCTCGTGCACTTTCCACCGTTCTTTATTCCGTTCCCTCATCTTTTCGAAACACGATTTGTATGTTTCATGCGATAGAAAAGGACTTGGTGGTTCCGAGAGCATTTCATTATCTGCATTGACAGACCTTTTTTCATCTTCAGAATCACTACCAAACTGTAAGAAAGGTGGTGCCATTCCCCCTGCTTTATCCTTTAATAACATGGCAATTCTAGTATCCAAATCTAATGTTTTCCGAGTTTCTATAGGTGAATCTCGTGATGAATTTTTTGCAACATTTTGATTTTCTTTTTCTTTCTTAGGTGTGTGATGTATTTTTACATTAGAAGCCTTAGAAATTGGAACTGTGTTAGAATTAGGATTATCTAAATTTGTTCCATGTTGAACAGGCCACATAGAAGATGATGCATAACCTGTTGCCCCTGTATTATTTCCCCACCATAGATTTGAATTTTGCTGCATTGTAAGATTCTGTGATACATTTTGTGACATATTTGCTAAGTAATTATTAGGAGGTTGATGATGATAACTACTGTAATAGAAATCATAATTCGTAGCTGGTGTAGAATTTTGAGAATAATTACTAGAATAATTTAGTTCACTAGGTGCAGTACCATAGCCTAAATCACTTCCTGCACTGCCACTGGGAGTAGGATAATCTCTATATTTATTGTATCTTGAGTTTTCTATATATGTATCTCTCGATTTCTCTATATTAGATACTATCTTTTTATTACTTCTGAAATCATCTCTTTCTTCAGTAATAATTTTTTCGATCGGAGTTTGCTTTTCTTGCTCATTTTCAGATTTTATTTCTTTCTCAATTTTCTTTTCTGGTTTCTTCTCTGTAGTTAATTCATCATAGATCTTTTTACACTCTTCCCCAAATGCATCAAGAAATACTCTTAACACTTTACCCATCACAGATGTATTGTTTAATTTTTCTACACAAGCTTTCGAAGCTTTCGTACTTTCAAATACTACTCTTGCAATTCCAAGATGCTTGTTAGTTATAGGATGATAATAAACAGTAAGTTCTTCTACAGCTCCAAATTTTTGAACCATATCTGATAAAAAAGTTTTATCAATATTATCATTCAAATGACAAAATGTCACTTCAAGTGGGGGAGGTTCACCACAGTAATTAGAGTCAATTTTAAATCTAGGTACAGGTAAGTCAAGTTGTTCTAAACGAGTCCAAATTCTTGTTAACTGTGATCTGGGATCTCGAGGTTGAACTTCAGGATAAGTTGGATCTCCTGGTACCATACCATCATATCTGTATAATTTTGTTGCACCCTTTACCAAAAATGGGTCAACTAATAATTTATAATTTCTTGGCTTCTGAGATGTTTGAACTACAGGTATATCTTTTTGTAAGTGCAATGCATGGGTATGGCTATGTTTTGATGACTGACTTGAATTCTGAGATACACTTTGTACATTTCCATGTGAATGACGATGACGATGCGAGTGTGCATGCGAATGTCCATGTCCATGCCCATGTCTCTCCATTCCGTTCATTGCCTCCAAGCATTATCCACTCATAAATTGCTGCAAATAAAATTGACTGCTGTAAGTTGTATCATATAAAAGTTATATTGTAAATCAGAATTTATAATATAAAAAAATAAACATTTTTAAAATATAATAATTAAATGCAATACAATAATTAAGTACATAAATAATGTGTTTATGCAATTGTATAACTTAATCAAGTATATAAATAATTATAATTGACTGTTATATGTGTAAGATATAAACATTAAATTCTAATATATCATTTTAATATATAAAATTATAAAGCCACCAGATATTTTCAAAACTAAAATTATAAATATATAAACAAATAAAATTAAATTATCAAATTGCACTTCTTAAAATAAAATATACAAAACTTATATGTTAATAAAATAAATATTATCTATTAATATAAAATTTAATATATATTAGAAAAATTTTCTCTTACTTTTAACTTACATCCAGTTTGTTTTTGTTTTTCTAACAAGTTGCTTTACTTGTTAATGTAAGAAATTCATATTTCAATCAAACATAACCTCAAACATTTCGAAGTTTTTAGGTTGGACTTTAATGGAAAGAAATGATATGACAATCATTTCGTAAAAAAAATTCTTTGTACCACGTTCTTTAAATTTATTTTCTTCTACGAACTCCAAATAAGTGGAGACTCTTTTTGTAGAAAGCACAATCCTTAAATTTTATACAAGTATGCTCCGGTTTTTTCAAAAACTTGTAATTTTTCAACTTGCCCGTATAATGTCGTATTTACTATATGGACATCATTTATACATCAGCCTTGATACTTGACTTTTCTTTATTCTTCGTTCATCTTTCTTCGTGAAAAATATACAGGTTTATTGATACTAGCTCTCTGATACACCAACGCAAAACTACCTCAATGTTTGACTGTTAAGCACAACGCACTGCGCCCTGATTTTCCTAACTTTTCACAACTAATAATCAGTAATACAAACAATGGTACGCAAACTAACTAATTCAGTGAAACTTATTTCACTTTAACTTAATATGTAGAATACATTTACTGTATTTTAACAAATTCATAGCTTTAATAAAACTGTGCGAACAGATTCAGATGACGCCATCCTTGTTATAAAGAACATGACGGTTCTTTTAATCATTTTACTAAACAAATCATATAAACATTTTGAACAAGAATAGATATTTTTTGTTATCCGTAGAACGATATTTGCAATATTCTTCCAAAAAATTATTACGCTAAAGTATCCCAAATAGAAGTCCAAGTGAATAACTGAGCCAAATATTCAACATTTTTTTTCGTCTCCTACTCTGTCTTGAGTCACAAATTTTCGTACAGTTGAAAAGATAGTTGAAAATTTCGCCTACTGCTGGCATTCTGTATATTTATCAATAATTTATAAAGGTAATTAAATGCTTAACGACAGTATTGCAAAATAATTGCTGAAAATCTTCTTCCCATACAATGTCTAGTATTTAATCCACGTATTGGTCAATTGCGATCTAAGAGAATTTTCTGGCTACCTATTAGCAAATCAACTTTCTGCCTTCAAAGAAAATTGCGCATTATCATGCGCACACGAAAATACATGGATATTATACTTCATATCAAAGTGAATTTTTGAATACAACATATACCCATCATTAATATGAATATAAAGATGAAGGCCTTAATATTACGAAATAAATGCTTTTATTAATAAATTATGAATGTATATATTTTGATTTTTATGACTGTAATATATAATAATTTATGAACGAAAGTTATATAAAATAATAATAAATTAATAATTTAAGTTTAGTAAATTAGTTATAAATTGTCATCTTAATGGAAATTATTTTGTTTAGCTTTATTATCTTGAATTATAATCAATGTTCTTTTATTTTGTTCATATATTTTTACAATTGATTAAATTCATGAAAATTTAAATTATAACAAAAAGTATTTTAATTATTAAAATCATAATTACTTCCGATATTATTTATATTTATAATATATCAATTACTTATTTAAGTATTAAATTTTCCACAGCTTAATTTATTTAATTATGACAATTAAGAAATGATAATTATTATTATGCCCAATTTATAAGAAATGATGATTATTTATTAACTTATTCCTTTTTTTTTATAAAATCCGATTTTTTTATATTTTTACGTCCTATTACCATATAAATTCACAAGTGTTAGTATCTATAGAAATCGTACCTAAGTTTTGAGTAAATATTCTACACAACTACCATCAAGTATAGTCCATCTGTAAGACAAGCAACTCAAACTAACATTTTCTATCTATTAAATTCTGTATTACAAGACGAAAATTCAGTACAAGTTCGAAGTTAATTCACGATAATTGTGTAAAATCTAATTAAAAATTACCTTAAAAATATGTATTTCTTACAAGATTTTCTTAAACGTTACATGCCAATTGTAAAAGCAGAAGAAGAAGAATTGATTGATCCCCAAAAAGTACTTCGTGTAAGTAAAAATTGTTATATAATACTTATATTATAATATTTTGGAATCTTATTATTCTAGGTTCCTATGTAATTGTGTATTATTAAAATTACTATTTTATTTTTTTTTTAGAATATAATCATAAGAATATAAGTCTCTAATGTAGTTTTAATATAAAGTTTATTTATTATTATATAGTGCTTAAAATCATTCTTAAAATTTTGTTGATATATAATTTTAACAAAATTTAGGTGATATAGAATGTCCATTTTTTAATTATATGATCATTTATATTAATTATAAATCTATAAAACCTTCAAAATAGATACATTTACAAACATTGAAATAGCCTACTTCCCATTAAACATTTTTTCATTAGTTATAAAATGTCTTATCCTTTTAAGAATAAGTTTACTGTAAGTAAAGGATATATAATCACAGTATCATACAATAGTAGCATATAGTGCATTCATTTTATTATGTTTGTATTTATCATTTAACTTTATTTCTTTGGTATGTAAAAGTTTGAACATTTCACAATTGTGATATCAAAATACGTAATTATTCTTTTCTTAGGAAAGATGTTCAAAACAGTCTACATGTGCAGATTTGCAAAAACAACTTGACACTTGTAACAATCGTGTTAATTCAAAAACTCAAACAGAAGAAACTTGTATGGAAGAATTACTTGATTATGTAGAATGTGTAGATCATTGTGTGGCAAAAACACTTTTCAGTAAACTTGAATAAGGTTATGTATTAATTAAAATTGTGTGATTTTCATTATAAAATATGTTATTAATTAACTTAACGCATTGTAGATGATTCTGTATTTAAAATTTAATACTTATAAATTTAACAAACTTTCAACAAGGATAATCATATAATACAGTAAAGAATATATACTGTAATTTGCAAATCATATAAATTTTTGGTATATTTTTTATGAGAAATGCATATAGAGTGATACTTATTTTATTTACATATGAATATATACTTTTTTATTTAAGTATTTTTGGATTCAATACCTAGTTGCAACACATCAAAACATACTGCACAAACACGTACAGGTTTATTTAATCCAAATTTTACGATTGGAACATCTTGATCGGAACATTTATTGCATAAAATTCGACCACAATGACGGCTAGAAAAAATAATTAATTTTATATAAACATAAAATATGTTAACTTGTAAATTTACATAATTTTATAGTTTCTATACCAGTGATGTTTTCGCATTGTGAGAGAAAATTTTGTACCACATTCCAGACAAAGGTCTTTATCAGCCCATGGTGCTTCTTGTGTTAAAGAATCTAGTAGTCTATATAATAATTGTTTTGTTGCTACTTGGTAATTGAAAATTGTGATACCTTCTTTATTCATAGAACCTAAACATGCACCAGCCTTTACCAAAGTGCGACATAGCTGACCATTTCCTTTCATATAAGCTATCAGTAATGGAGTATTGCCATCCAAATCTTGAACAAAATAATTTGTTTAATTTAGTTTATAATAAGATAATATTTTATAGTAACTAATGTTGCATTCTGGCATAATTTTACAATTTAATATTTAATACTTTTATCACATGGACAATTGGTGACTCATATTATTATTGAATTATTTGGCTGAAGTAACATTTTTATCAAATAAACAATGATGTTCTGTTTTAAATTTTTCGAACAAAGTATGTACATGTAAAAGAAAATTATTTATTTATTTATTTCTAATTAAATATTTCAATTAAATTATAACATGTTGTCTTGAAGTAAAATATTTTTATATACTTTTACCTGCTTTATTCACTGGATATTGTGACATACATTCCAAAAAAAGGTCACATATAGTTGCAGCATTATCTTTTCCGTGCCTAGCTAATTCATGCAAAGGATTTCTTCCTTTAAGATTTACAGCTTCTGCATCTAATGTACATTCTGTCAAAAGTGTTCTCACCACTGATACATGACCTCCTCTTACAGCTACATGTAATGCATTGTCACCATCTGCATTTACTGCATCAAAATCAATATTGTTCTAGAATAAAAAGGTAAGTAATTTGACTATTTTCTGTTATACTTTAAAAAAATAATATATTTCTTTCAAAGAAAAGATAAATATAAAATAGTTTAAACTAAATATATATATAAGTTATTATATTCACCTGCAATAAAGCAGTTATAATTGCTGCATGACCTGCTTTTGCAGTGGCATGTAATGCAGTATTTCTGTTTGCATCTGTATCATTAACACGTGCACCAGCCAATATTAAACTTCTTACCAACATTTCATTTCCAGAAACTACAGCAAGATGTAAAGGTGGGGTTTGTGTAACATCATGAACTCTAGAATTTACATTTACCTACAAAATAAAAATCATTCTATTGCATATATATTTTCCTTAGCTAGTTTTCTAAATATTTGTTAAAATTTGTATAAAATAACTATATAATAAGTTTAAATGCATTATTATAATCAATAAAAGAATGATGTCTACCTGTATTGACAGTAAAAATAATATGCTTTCCATGTCATTCTTTTGAATAGCAGTATGTAAAAAGTTTCTGCCTTTATTGTCATATTGTTCTGCAGCTTTCGGTAGTCGTTCCAATATTGCCTGAGCAGCTTTATTGTTTCGAAATGTTAAAGCTGTAGCAAACGGTGTTAAACCCTTTTTATCCCTTATATTTAAATCTATATTAGGATGACAGAGTAACAAAGAAATAATTTGTGAATGTTGGTTTTGTATGGCTACATGAACTGGAGTTTTTCCCTCAACATCTTTAGCATTCACGTCAGCACCATGTTCAATAAGTGTTTGTACAACTTGTTCCAAACCCCACTGACAACATAAATGCAATGGAGTACATTCATCTCTTGCTTCATCACCACCAGCACCATTTGGACCAAGTCTTTTAGGTGCATTTAAATCACAGCCACTGTCAAAAGCATTTTTTAAATTATTATATGATTTATAACAAGAATGACTAAAAGTATGTGAGAAGTAAATCAGGAAGTTTGGCATGTTTATTGTCTCAGAATTGAACTTCTCACGCAAGAAAGACAAACTATCACTTAATTTTTAATGAAAATATAGATACATGCAGAGTAAAAAAAAATATGCCAACATTTTATGAATATTGCAATTAGTTTCATTAAGTTTTTCTGTAGTCTTTTTTAACATGACTTACACTTAAAAACCTTAATAGCAATTGCTCTCTAGTGATGAAAATAGATATCTTTTAGATATCTTCATAATAGTAATTCGGTATAAATCAAAAATTGAATATTTAAATTTTAAATTCTTACACATGTCAAATAATTATATATGTTAAAGTATAATATACCTTCTTATAAGAAATTGTGCAATTTCTTCCTTATTGTGATCAATTGTTCTATGTAGCAATGTTTGTTGGCAATCATCTGGACCAGGACTCCAACAATCAGTGTCTGCTCCATATTTAACTAAAATAGATGCTACATCTTCTTGATCAGAATCCAGTGCATCCCATAATGGACATCCTATAGAAGTGTCCACACCTCTTTTACAAAGAGCTTCTACAACCTCGCCTAGTCTACAGTGCACAGAAAGTTGTAGTGGAGTATCTCCATGTCCAGTCCTACAAATAAAATATATTTGCTATAGATACTAATATTATATAATTTGTAAAAACCTTTGGCAATGGGTTTTATATCCCATACAAATAATAAATTTAAATTTTTAATTTTTTAGTGATTTCAAGTTTTTATTTAATAATACCAATAAAGAAACAGGTTGGCATTTTTTTGTTAATTCTAAGATTAGTTTTGTGAATCTTATTTCTGTATAAACTATCTTACAGTATCCAATGTTAAAGGATTAAATAATATTAAATTAGATATTAATTCAATAAAATGCAATTATTTTTAGAATGTTTAGTAATATGGTCAATGATGTTTACCTAGTATTCATATCCGCACCATTTTCTAATAAAAAGATTGCTGTTGCTGAATTTTCTTTTAATATTGCTTGATGCAACAATGTTAAACCACTGTTATTGGACTGATTAATATTTGCCCCAGCTTTTATTAAAGCCAGAATAATATCTTTCCCCTTTTTAAATGGAGCTTTAATAGCTAAACTCAAAGGTGTTTCATTCTCATTATTTTTTAAATTCAATTGAGAATTCGAATTTGGTGCATTTAATAATTCTACCACGATATCAAAATTTAAATTCGCAACGGCAATATGTATTGGTGCGTCGCCAGTAGATAATGCAACTTCATCGACTGGGAAACCGGTTTTTAATAGAGCTCTCGTTAAATTTTTCGAACCGACTTTACAAGCTTCGTGTAAAACTGAATATCCTTCATTATTCTTTTGCATCAAGTTTTCCTTACAGTAATCAATTAAAAATAATGCTGCTTCTTCTTTATTTTCTTTTATTAAAACATGTAGTAAAGTGTCCTCTGTACTTTTATATACAGGATTTGGAATTGCACCTTTAGTTAAAAGCTTTTTAGCAAAAAATTCATTGAATGGGTTTGTTCTCATTGCAATAGATAATGGAGTGTCATCTTCAATAGTAGTTTTATCCAAGTCTATACTTTGACATTCTAATAAGATATCAAAAAGTGGTTCATTTCTTTCTTGAATACAGTTATGCAATGCAGTCCTGTAAAACAGAAAGCAATAATAAGGAAATGTTTAACATTAGTTAAAAATTTAATTATTTGAGCTCTTATTATAAAACTACCTCCAAAAGCTAATACATTTTAAAGTCTTAGTATCTCTGATTATAAACTACTCCTTTTGTTACTTCAATTTTACTTTAATTTTATTTTTACATATTTTTTCTACTATTTTCAACTACTAAAATATTAATTCTTTTTCAAAACTGCATAAGTAGTCTTGATTTTAGATTCATCAATTATGAAATAAAAATAAGTAATTGTACCATCCTCTATAATTTTGTAAATTGGGGTCGATACCAGCTTGAAGTAACCGAGATGCGACAGTCAACATATTTTCTGTATTATGTCTCGTTACTAAATGTAACGCAGTACATCCTTCGAGTTCCTCGGCATTTTTTATATCCCGCATATTTCCATTAAGCTTCACAGCTTTACATAACTGCTGTATATTTCTATTACTTTCCAGTTGTTCTATTATAAATTCAGCTGCATAAGAATCTCCTTTAAAAATAGCAGCTTGAAGCAAAGAAAGTCCTCTTAAATCTTTTGCACTTAAGTCAGCACCATGCTTAACTAAAGTGCGTGCTAGAGATGGTTGGCGTGTTTTTAAAGCAACTTCTAAAGGCATTTCCCCTTTATTATCCAGAGCATTAACAGCTTTTGTTAACTAAAAAACATTCAAACAATAAAGTAGTTAATTATATATATATTTTATAAAATATTTTGTACATTCATATATTTATTGTACTAAATTAATAATCTCTTTTAAAAACGGACAGAGTTGAACGTATTTAATTCATGACAATGAAATTAAAACGAAATTTTCTTGAATCAAATTTAGAATAAAATTTGAAACTTTCGGCATATATAACTGGTTGAGCACCACTGTTCTGATTTTATGCAAAAGATATATAATGTGTATACTCAACGGATGCCTGCGCGTGCACGTATTAGTGCTACCTACATAGCGGTATTAAGAAATACATAAACAGTGTAAAAGATTAAATGGAAAGAAATATGGAGATTATGTTCTGATACAACGGAAATAGTGGTTTGTAAAGGATAGAAAAGCCATGATGTGGCGTGTGATAAACTTGTCTAACTACAGTCAGCTTCCGATTAAAGGGGCACATTTTATAGTAGTACAACGAAAAGCAGTTAATCGAAATCTGACGATAGCTATGTGACGTTTAGTGAATATGAATAAAGAGTGTTGTTAGGAATGTGTGAAAGTGATTGAATATGGCCTATTTTACGATGGAATCAAACGTAGATATAGAATTCTTCATGATATTTTAAATAATTTCTAAACATCATGTACGAATTTGTAAAATTTTTTTCTATATTTTTAAATTAATATTTGTTTGCAGCTTAAATGTGTTAGATTCATACGTTAATCGTTCCCATTAAAAAAATATTTTTTATTTTGTAATGATTTAATCAATAAATAAAACTTTTATATACACACATACGCGCGCGCGTGTGTACTGTTAAATTATATATAGATATTTATTTATTTATTATACCAAAGTAATATTATTATTATTATATATTAAAAATGACTGCAGCATATGAGTTACATTAATAAAATTTATACTATATGAAAATTATTGACAATTATTTATAAAGATTCATCATAGTGAATAATAGTTTCATTTTAGTACTTTTGTTATTATTCAATTAGAGTATTCGCATAAGTTACTCAATATTATTATATCTCTTTAAGCAAATTATTCTAGTTATTGTAATACAAGTAGTATTATTTAATATCAAAAATAAGAATACTTTGAATTATATTTAATTAAACAGAACCAATATAACTTAAACATTTGTAGCACATATAAAATGAAAGATAAGTACTTTATTCAAATTAATTTTAATTTATAATTTTTTCACCAAAATTTAGTTATAAAGAAGTAGTTCTGTCTTATATAGGTACTAAATATAATTATTATATTTATATAGAAAATATAGTTAATTTAACGTATTTATATTAAAAACTATAAACATTTTAAATATCAGATATAATGAATTAAATTTTTTCAGGTTCACATAATGATGATAATGAACTAAACATAAATAATAAAGATAAATATAAATATAATTTATATTTAAAAAAGGTGCAAATAATATCTAAAGAATATTGTATTTTAATTATTTTGTATATAATCCCAAATGAGATGACTTTCCAAACATTATCAAAAAAAATCTTATTAATTGCTGCATTTTTTCTATGTATGTTTACATTTAAAAATATTTTATCTTTATATAGAAGAACTGAAATTCAAATTTCAGAAGAAGTTTAATATTTTTAATTATGTTATGTTCTTAGCTTATTTAATATTTTTAGATATAATAATAATGCCAATAACTGCAGAAGGTATTACATGCTTCAAATTAAATATAATTTAAAAATAAAAAAGGTGCAAATAATATCTAAAGAATATTGTATTTTAATTATTTTGTATATAATCCCAAATGAGATGACTTTCCAAACATTATCAAAAAAAATCTTATTAATTGCTGCATTTTTTCTATGTATGTTTACATTTAAAAATATTTTATCTTTATATAGAAGAACTGAAATTCAAATTTCAGAAGAAGTTTAATATTTTTAATTATGTTATGTTCTTAGCTTATTTAATATTTTTAGATATAATAATAATGCCAATAACTGCAGAAGGTATTACATGCTTCAAATGTTTTGCATCACAACCAGGATATGAACAAACTGACTTATCATGTTCTCAATTTGATGGAAGTTTTCGATTTCAAGTACATTGTCCTTCATCCACACTTTGCAGAAAAAGAACTATTTGTTACAAATTTAAAAGTAAGTAAATTTTTTATTTTATATAAATTGAAAAAATGTAATATATTTGTATTCATTACTTCATTATTTTCACCAGCATCTATAATCACAGCTGTAGAAAGAGACTGTGCACCTCAAAAACGTACAATACCAATCTATAGTGATAGTAAGTGGCAAAACAAAGAGGAAATTGTGACATCTGCTTACAAAGAAGGTTGTTTTATTGGTGAAGATAGAGGAGCACCAGTAGGTCCACCAGAATACTGTTTCTGTGGTCACCATTTGTGCAATTCGTCACAATCAAATGAAACTATTAATATATATCATATTTTTATACTGATAACAGTATTACTATTTGCAATACTATTATGATATATTTTCTTTACGTACTTATTATGATAAGAAAAATTTGTTTAATATATGAATATATATTTCATCATTATTTTAAAGTGATATAAAAATGTTATAAAATCTTTCCTTTAACTCTCATTAATTCTTGCGGATTGTGAAATTGTAAATTCATAAAAACATTTGAATAAAAGGACAAAAATGCACTAACTATGATTACTAAATTACATTGAGTAATTTATCAAAATAATTACTCTGTGGTTTTGATGCACAAACCATAATAAAACTAAATTTATACTAATAAAATTGTTGTTATGACTATTTTTGAAACAATAACAAGAAATATTTTATATGGATTGTGAATGTTTTCAATTTACCACACAAATGTTTTTATTTTACTATAAATATATAATAAAAAAAAAAGAAAAAATCAAAACATGTTTCTTATTGTATAATCTTATAAGAATATTACACTTGGAAATTACACTCATTATATACAAATAAACAAATGATTTTTCATAAGTCAAAATATGAAACTTACCCCTGAATCATTTTCCACTAAATATAAAAAAACCACATCCTCCCTCATCAGTCGAATAGCAGCATGTAATGGATATTTACTTTTAGTCTGTAATAGTTTGTATAATAAAGAGCCAGGCATTTCTTTAAAATCTTCTCCTGTTAAATCTTCCTACCAATATGAAATTTTGATCAATTAAAGTTATAATTAACATTTAAAGGAATTGAAGTTATACAGCTTAATATTTATTTCTATTTCTCTTACCCAATGTGCTGAAATTAAAGAACTGCAATGTTCTTTTAATTTCTGAGCACTTAGTTCTTCTGCAGCAGCATACAATTGCACACAATCCTTGAGTCCTACAATTCCAATTAAATATTTCTCACACTGTTCAACTAATTCTGATAGTTGAAAATTAGATGCTGCTTTCATTAAATCTAATGTTAAATTGTCTTGTGACACCTTTCCTGTATATATCCATTTTAATAACACTAATCCAATATTAGGATCTAAATAAGTCCAATCTAAAAAAACATGCATATAATTTTTCTTTGTACATATCTGTTATCTTCTAATACTTTACCTAAAATAGTTACTTCTGCAAGCATCGAATCACCAAAAAAGTCTGTTCTAGCAGATAATACAAATTTATGTGCTGGTATTTCCCGGTCTATTAATTTAATAATTACATCACTAAAATAATACACATTTATTAATGACAAAGTTTATGTACTAAATAATGATTTAAAATATTATGTACCTATATCGATGTTGATTGTATAATGATGCAATAGTTGTTAAGAGTCTTCCAATAAATCCAGTATTTTGTTTATTTGCAGTAACAATAGCATATTCACGTTGAAGTTCTGTGTTTGTGTTGCATAAATTAATATATTGCTCTCGTAATAAAGATAAATGCTGCTGCCACTTTTGTGCTTCTGTAGAATCTTCTGAAATGTAAAAAATGCTAAATTGTTTATAAAATGTAAACAAACATTTTAAACTTACCCATAATTGTATGAGTAATTATTTTCACTCTTCTAGAACGCGGTGTTAAAGTTATTGCATGTTCGGCTTTTTACGCTAGTTCATATTTATTCCATATAATCTATTCTATCTGGTAATAATAAAGATTAGATAACAATAATTAAAAAATTCTTGAAGAAACCTCTGAAAATAGTATCGATGTTTTGCTTACAATAAAAAAATATATTAATAAGATTCTAATACGTATCGTACGCCCACGTACAGTATACATTACATTTGTAATTCACATACGTACATATTTTTCTCTTTAAGGAAAATGTAGCCACACTTTCGAAAGACAGAAAAAATTCCTATACAATTTAAACAAAGGAAAAAACAAAAATTATAATTTTCACTTGCAACAGTATCATAGAGCTAACATAATTAATGAATAGATAACTTGTATTACGTTTATTATATTCACTTTTTAAATTCTACCTAGCTCATAGATTTATTTACTTGTAGTTTCTACAAAAAAAATAAATGGTATTATAAATTCATGAAACTACTAGCAGTGTTTGATAAAGATCATTCCCCTAGCTTTTAACTAGTTACATTGATTACATGCAGAATAAAAATATTTAAAAAAGAAAGACGTTTTTGTAAATTTATATCTTAAATGTATTACTCTCATAATAAAATTGTAGAAATATGTGAACATATGTAATATATTATAAATATTTCAAGAATAAGTACAATAAATATTATTTGAATAATTTTTTATGATAATAGTTCGTTAGTTAAATAAATGTAAAATAAGATAATTAATACGTTTAATATTGTTTAATTATTTATAATGACGTATAAAAATTATATGCATTTGGATGAGATTTGTATAAAACTTTTGAAAAATAATTATATATCTATTTATTAGTAGCGTGTGTGGGTGTGTGTGTGTATACACATAGTACATAATATAAACTAAGATTATTTATTACAATAATAAATGTGGTAAATAAATATAACTTAAAATATATTTGTTAATTATGAGGTGTATTCAAACTATCGAAAATATTGTTACATTATTTATAAAATAAATAAATTTATATGAAGATACTATTGTTTTATCAATATTAAGAATCTGTTTTAGGTTTCAAGTTATAGACCTGAATCTTCTCATTAAATTGAATATTACATTAAAATAAAAAGACTTCTTATGTAGATAAGTAATTTGTGTATAATTAAATACCATGATAAATAAAAATTATATTTAATTATTATAAATAATTTGTGATTGTAGTAATTGAAAAATAAATATGTTAATTTGTTAGGAAAAAATGGAAATAAATCGAATTAATAATTTATCTTTGAAAGAAAATATACATAAATTGTTGAAAATGTGTGCTCCAGCAACTAAGGAAGGTATTTATAAATCAATTCACAACAACTTCAGGTTACAATATTTGATATTTCTCACTTTTCATTTTATCTTTGTTTAATTTTCATAATAATTCTTATATAATATTTACACAAGTGTTTCTTAACAAATGCATTTATGCAGTTAAAAAAGAAGTTAAAAGAAATTATCATTTATAAATTTATCATATTATCTTTTTAATATAAAATAACAAAATATATGTGCTTTAGATGTGTCAGAAATATTTTGTAAACTTGAAGATTGTAATTATTCGAAATTGACAATTGGAATGTTTTTTGAATTTATGAAACTTGCGTATCAAATTAATGATAATAGCAAAAGTTTAACTACAATACTAAATGCAGGAAATAAACTAGATTGGAGCAAGTTAGCAAAAATTAATTTACATTGTAAGATACAAAACTGCAATAGCACCATTGAAAAATATATTAATAGTGATGTCATGCAGAAACATAACAGTATCAATACAACAGAAGAAATTTTATCTGAAACACATGATACCAATATTAAATATTCCATACATTGCATTGTACCTTCAGATGTACAACTTAAAAATAAACAAGTATATTCCTATCATCAAAATTTAATATCTGAAATTGAAAAATGTAATCAAATTACTCAAAATTTGTTACAAGTACAAGATACAAAGATTGCAAAATCTGTAGATACAACAGAGAACTTTTTAATTGCATTAATGAAAACAAATTTAAGTGATATATTACATGAAGGTTTATTAGATTCTGTATTACCATATATGATTCCAAAACCTACTATTTCACAACCTATTATTAAAAAATCTATTGCAAGTACTGAATTAAAAAAAAGTAATTCATTAAATAATAATATTGAAGCAAGAGCAATTACAAATGTTACACATAAAGAGAAAGAAAAAGATAAAAATAAATCAAATAAGAGATCAACTGAGTAAGTATATTAATAATTAATATTGACTTAAATTAAATTTAATATTGACATTAAAAATAATTTTTTATAGAATTAATAACAGTTTATTCTACGCTTGTACAGCAATGAAGTGGAAATTCACGTTTGCGATGAAGAAAAGAACATTAAAAAAAATTTCTATTGTCCTCAGAAACTTCTTATTCAAAAAATGCGTTATTTTGCTGATGTAACAGCAGGCCAAAAATTGGAGGAAATAGATATATCAGTTCACTGTGATGTTACAATATTTGACTGGTTAATGAGATGGGTAAAGAAGGATATTATAAAAAAATCAGAATGGCCAATTTTGGAAATTAATAATGTTATTCCAATAATGGTGTCTGCATCATTTTTACAAATGGAACCACTACTAGAAAGTTGTTTACAATATTGCCATAATAACATGTCTGATATATTAAAAACATCAACAGTTTTAACTGGGTTAGATGATAATCTTTTAATAAGGTATTTTAATTACATTTTTATTAATATAAATATTTTGAATATTCAATAAGCAAAGAGAAATATTCCTTCATTATTAAAATAAAACAATATATATAAAAAATAATTTTTGTTTATACAATTTAAAAAATGAATTAATTTATTATTTTTAATTGTTTAATAATAGTTCGGTTTTAGTTGATAATTATTTTCAGATTAGTAGAACAATTTACAAATGAAGATGTTGAAGCACTGAAAGATAAAAAAGACAAAATTCAAAGTAAATTATTTTGTAAATTAATTATGTCTCTTGCTGAAGTAATGCCAGATAATAAAAAAGGACACTACAGTTCTTTAGCTACATTATTCAAATGTAGTAAATGTGGAAAAAATATTATTCAATCAGTTTCTAACTATGTGCCATGTATTTCAAGTGCAATGAAAATTGATAACCATGGAAATATTCTTAGTAAACACATAAGGTGTGATTATTATATTCAAAACCAACATTATAAATTATATAATTATAATACATTATATATTATTTAGAGATTTAACATGGACTTTAAATGATTACATCATTACACTTCGAACAGAATTACATTCTTGGCGTAAAGTTTATTGGAGACTGTGGGGTGATTGTCACTTTTTGTTTTGTATACAATGTAACATATATTTCCCAATTCATCAGTTTGAGTGGTGCTGCTATCATGCTGAATTCCCACAGTTTTTTATTAATGAACAACAGCGACCTATACCATTTCCTTTGGGCAGATATCCATGTTGTAGTCAACGAGCATATAAATTTGAAGTACTACCAAATCACGAAGGTTGTAAATATAGAGTATGTGTTCGTTAGTATCACAGCTAGATTTTAAAAGGTCTTAAGAATATAAATTTCATAATAATAATATTAATAATAATAGTAGTCATTGAGTTATTTTATTGTATTTTCATTTACTATTTTCTTTATTTCTCAGGAACACATTCCAGATATTAGGACACAAAGAGATATAAGTGTATTGAATATCTTTACAGTACATAGAGAAGTAATAGTTATGGAACCACCGCAATTATTTTTCCCAGAAAAAATTACCAGATTAGTAGCTCGTGATCTATCACATCAATCAGGAAAATTAATGTGCAAAGATGTAATGTGGTGGGTTGGCATCGAACTTACACCACAACGACCAAAACTTGGACTTTTAGGTAAATTAATATCCTTTAATACTTATGAGTAATAACAATAATACTTTTTTGTATATTTAGGAAAAATTTGGAGCGGATCAGGATTCCGACGTTTATATCAGATTCAAGATCTACAAAAATCACAAAAAATTCGTCAGCAAGTTTCTATTACAACTGACACCACATCAATTACATCTTCAATAACAGATAGTGATATGGATGATGGTATTACAACTTGTGAAAATAGTAGTATTGATGAAGAATCAAATCATAGCGAAGAATCTCATGTATGGTCTTCACTAAAATCAAAAAATAAAAATAAAAAAAAACAAAGGGATGAAGTTATATGGAGGTAACATATATTATATAGAAAATACGTGTATTATGATATAGTTCTAGAATTAATTCTACATATTGAATTATTTATGATGACAAAATAATTTTAGAAATACTGGTCGATCTTGGAGTGGTAACTTAAATGTAAGACATAATCAAGATAACCAGAGAGATTTTGAAGAGACTGCAGCTTCACAAATGATAACACTATTGACAAAAAGAGTATCTGCAGATTCTTCTTCATTATTAAAATCATCTAATAGACACAATCGGATAAAAAAGCAATTAAATGGTACATTTATTAAATATTATATTTATTGCAAGTACACAGTTTTTATTATAAGCAATTCTATTCAAAGCAGGAGGAACTTATACGAGATTGGAAGCTGAACTTCGTGATCAACTAAATCAATCTTATAAAAATAAAAATTCAACTGGAAAGTATTTATTACGTACGAAATTAAATAAATCATAAATATTTCAGACTAGAATAATTGTTATTAAATGTTTTGTATATTGGACTTTTATTAATTAATATTTATTATATTAAATAAGGAAATTTTTATATATTTTTTTAATTATAAACTCAAACACTACTTACAATCTTAGCTATTATATATAAATAGAATCAATTACTTAAGTAAACAATGAATACAAATATTTATTGTATGAAATATTCTTTAATTCTTGTTTAGATTTCGTTATAAAATTAAATAAACCTTAATATTAGATAAATGGTACAAAAATAAATATTATATAGTAACTAAAATAATATATAACTAAAAAAAATGTTTTTTTTTATACTGTTTGTGTAATTTCTTTCCAAGAAAAAAATTGGAGTATTTAGGATTCTATTTGCTTTTTAAATAGGCCACTTCTATCTAGCAGTTGGTTAAGTTCTTCCTCTGTAAAAACTGTATTGAAAACTTATTAAAAATTAGTTATTATTACAACAGTATAGAATTTATATGTTAGAATTATGTACATTTCAATAATCTACCTTCATTTTCAGATGCAACTACTTGATGTTCATTTGATTCTAACATTTTTTGTAGTTTTATTAAGTCTGCTTTATTCCTTACATTTATTTCCTTAATGTGTTTAGAGATAACCACTTTTTCTAAAAGACGTTTAGCTTCAGCACGATTAATAATTGCTTCATCAATAGTGCCTTTGGTACATAACTTATATATCATTACTGGGCGTGTTTGTCCTATTCTATGACAACGTGCCACAGCTTGTATATCTACTTGAGGATTCTGTGAATATATTCAATTACTTTTAATCAATAATATAAAATCTAGGTTTCCATATTCATCAACAGGAACAATAACAAAGAAGAATTTGTGAGAGAGCCTAAACAAAATTGCTTAAAGAGCAATTAGTTGGTCAATTACACATCATACCCATACTCCTCAATTCCTATAGTAAAAATAAGAAAATAAATACAAATAAAAACATACCCAATCACAATCATATACAATAACAGTATCTGCTCCAACAAGATTTAATCCAACACCACCTGCTCTTGTAGTCATAAGAAATAAAAATATTTCAGAATTTGTATTAAAATCTTCAATACGTTCCTTTCGATCAATGAGTTTAGTAGTACCATCTAATCTGATATATTTGTAATTCCGTAATGAAAGATAATCTTCTATAATGTCTAATATCATAGTCATGGTAGTAAATAACAAAACTCTATGTCCTCTTTTTTTAAGTCTTGCAAGCATTGCATCTAACACTAGAAGCTTACCAGATGATTTAATTAATTCTTCATCTATTTTTGGCGAAAGATCTAGACCCAATGGGTAATGTATCAAATATGGATGATTTACAATTTTTTTGTAAAAAATATCTAAGTCATGAAAAGATAAGTATAAGAATAAACTGTTTTAATGTTATTTACTTATATGTTCTTCTAAATAATAACTTACGATGTCGACTATGAATATGAATTAAGAAGTCTCGATTATCATTGGTAACATTAGTATATTTGTTCCACGTTATTAAATTTTGTTCATTTTTAGGATTTACTTGTTTCCAAACATCACTGTCCATGCTTTCGTCACTTTGTTGAAAAGTAGTACTTAGTGACACTTCTCTTTCAAATCTTGTATTCATGATATACATACTTTTTAATGCACATTTTCTTTTAGGTCTGTTACCATCATCCGAATGTATAATTAGATCTTCCTCAATCTTATTAAATTCATCTATATCACGATTTATAAGTGCTTTATATAAATCATGTTGCAATTGTGTTAGGGGAGCATAAACAATTAATTCTTTTTTTGGTGGAATATCCAAACAAACGTTTGCTTTTTCGCGTCTTAAGAGAAAAGGTTGTAATATTTCTCGTAATGATGACAATACACGTTTATCTTCTTCTAATTTTAAGAATTTTTTGGTTCCTTCATCTCCCTGATGTTCTTTTGCATCAAACCATGATTCAAAAACAGTTAAATCATCAAAAATTTCTGGTAGCAAAAAATTTAATAATGACCATAATTCTGCTAAATTATTTTGTAATGGTGTGCCTGTTAATAAAAGTCTATTCATAGATCTACAAGACTTTAAAACCCTGAAAAATAATAATAAATTACATCAATTAAGATTTAGTGTTACCAATATATATTTTTTGTATTTATTTTAATTAACATACTGAAGGAGTTGACATTTATGATTTTTAATTCGATGTCCTTCATCTATGATTATATACTTCCAATTCAAAGATTTAATAAAATTACTTTCATGTAATGGGACCTCAAAAGTAGTAAGTACAATTGGTAGTGTACTATAAGTTTCTGTAATTTTATACTTCTGTTTAATTTTTCTCTTTAATATATGTTTCTCTTGTGTACCATGAAATAATACAACAGGTAATTTTGGTGCAAATTTTTCAAATTCTAACATCCAATTTGGTATAGTAGAGAGTGGAGCCACTAATAAATATGGCCCATCTTGTTTTTTTTCAAGAAGATGACATAGTAAAGCTATAACTTGAATTGTTTTTCCAAGACCCATTTCATCAGCCAAAATTCCATTTATACCATTTTCATAAAGAACTTTTAACCACTTAAGTCCTTCTTTTTGATAATCTCGTAAATCTCCATTAAAATATTTTGGTGTTTCAACAATAACATTATCAATATCCTTTGTTTTACTTTCAGAATTTATAACTAACTCATACTCAATCTCATTTTCACTTAAATTCAACTTGTTCTTATTTATATGTACTTTTCGTTTTACCTTGTATTCATGATATACATACTTTTTAATGCACATTTTCTTTTAGGTCTGTTACCATCATCCGAATGTATAATTAGATCTTCCTCAATCTTATTAAATTCATCTATATCACGATTTATAAGTGCTTTATATAAATCATGTTGCAATTGTGTTAGGGGAGCATAAACAATTAATTCTTTTTTTGGTGGAATATCCAAACAAACGTTTGCTTTTTCGCGTCTTAAGAGAAAAGGTTGTAATATTTCTCGTAATGATGACAATACACGTTTATCTTCTTCTAATTTTAAGAATTTTTTGGTTCCTTCATCTCCCTGATGTTCTTTTGCATCAAACCATGATTCAAAAACAGTTAAATCATCAAAAATTTCTGGTAGCAAAAAATTTAATAATGACCATAATTCTGCTAAATTATTTTGTAATGGTGTGCCTGTTAATAAAAGTCTATTCATAGATCTACAAGACTTTAAAACCCTGAAAAATAATAATAAATTACATCAATTAAGATTTAGTGTTACCAATATATATTTTTTGTATTTATTTTAATTAACATACTGAAGGAGTTGACATTTATGATTTTTAATTCGATGTCCTTCATCTATGATTATATACTTCCAATTCAAAGATTTAATAAAATTACTTTCATGTAATGGGACCTCAAAAGTAGTAAGTACAATTGGTAGTGTACTATAAGTTTCTGTAATTTTATACTTCTGTTTAATTTTTCTCTTTAATATATGTTTCTCTTGTGTACCATGAAATAATACAACAGGTAATTTTGGTGCAAATTTTTCAAATTCTAACATCCAATTTGGTATAGTAGAGAGTGGAGCCACTAATAAATATGGCCCATCTTGTTTTTTTTCAAGAAGATGACATAGTAAAGCTATAACTTGAATTGTTTTTCCAAGACCCATTTCATCAGCCAAAATTCCATTTATACCATTTTCATAAAGAACTTTTAACCACTTAAGTCCTTCTTTTTGATAATCTCGTAAATCTCCATTAAAATATTTTGGTGTTTCAACAATAACATTATCAATATCCTTTGTTTTACTTTCAGAATTTATAACTAACTCATACTCAATCTCATTTTCACTTAAATTCAACTTGTTCTTATTTATATGTACTTTTCGTTTTACCTAAATATTAATAAGATAATAATAAAAAATAATTAAAAAAACAAAATAATAGTTATATTTACTTACATCCTTAGATATATATGTTTGTGAATTATGACTTTTCTTCTTTTCTATCTCTTGTGGTGGTGTATTTTCATCTATGGAATCCAGTTCCTTTTCATTTCTTTTTATAACTTCGGCATCTTTTACCAAACTATTGTTAATTTTATTAACGATATATGAAGCATAAAATTTACTTCTATTTAACAAATGCATTAATCGTTTATATTGCTGTTCTTGAACTATATGATTATATTTTTCATCTGCTAATCGTTTACTTTCAGCTTTTTCTTTTCGTTTCCTTTTCTTTTCTGCTATTTTAGCATCATTTGAGGGTTCATTACTAAATTTAATATCATTTACAATGCTTTTTGCATTGTCTTTTCATGTACAAGAAATAAGAATAATATACATTAATTAAAAATAAATAATTGAAAGTAAATATAAAATTAATCTAAATTTTTTAATTATTTTTTATTATAGCAAAAATTTTAGGCTTTTCTAGATTTTGTATACAAGAGAACAATTTAAAATATTTAATAAGTTTCAAAAAATAAATATTAAATTTTATATTTAAAATGCAAATTGTTAAAATTATTAATTACATAAAATATGATATTTATATTATAAATATATGAAAGATAATGTAATTTCATATTAGAAATTTATATCACACAGCGAAAATCAATACTACAATTTTATTGTATGATTACTTCCTTTATGTAGGTATATAAATATTTTTAATAAGTGTCTTACCTGTAACTAAACTAGTGTCATTAGAAACATTAATTTTTGTATCACAATTATTATTATCCATTTTCATAAATAGTAAGAAATAAATTTTTATATTTTTCTAATAAATAACAACTTCCAATCAAGAAAAAAACAAATTTAACAAAACATACGAATACCTCACGTGTTAAGTAAATCCCGCTAAAAGTAGGCAATATAACGTACATTATATATTTATATACCACGTGCAGCCAATCATCAATGTATAGAACTAATAACAAATAAAATTTACGATAATAAAATATTAACACATATAACACGTGAAAGATTACAAATATTATATTATATAAAAATAGAAAAATTTATTTACGAAAAAAATTAAGTAACTTATTTTTAATAACTTCTTGTTTTTAATATAATTTTTATTTTTAAATTATTTATTTTTCAATAAAAATAATATGTTATTGGTAATATAAATTGCTAATTATACAGTATTGTCTTTATATTTAGTAAATTTTGAAAATGATTCATCTTACAATTTATAAAATTACCAATGTAGTAATTCAAAAGTTACTTAAAAGGAGAGTGCAAGTCCTTCCCGTCACCGATTTAGTTGAAACATTGCAGGTTTGTAGATATCGTTATACAGTTTAAGAAAATATATCATTATAGTAGCAACTATTTAATAGTTTTTAAGATATTTGCGATTAAAGTTTTATTATAAAAATATTTGACATTAATAAAACTAATATATTTATTATAACTAGGTTATAATGAAAACAATTGTTGGTGATATTGAGTTAGAATTATGGGCAAAAGAAACTCCAAAGGCATGTAGAAATTTCATACAATTATGTATGGAAGGTTATTAGGATGACACTATATTTCATACACAAGGTGGTAATCCCACAGGTACAGGAGAAGGTGGTAAAATATATGGAGAACCATTTAAAGTGAGACTATATTTAAAAATAAAATGAATTCCTTTTTTATTCAAAAATAATTATTGGATATATGTGTCTTAGGACGAATTTCGTACAAGATTACGTTCTTGTGGACGAGGTCTAATTGCTACGGCTAAAGCTGAAATAGATGACAATACTTCCCAATTACTTTTTACTCTTGGTTCTACATCAGAATTGCAGAGTAAACATACAATCTTTGGTGAAGTTATTGGAGAAACTATATATAATATGCTTAAACTCGAAGAAGTACTTGTAGATGAGGTACATTTAATGTTTGCAAAAATATATATCAAGCATTGATATAAATATACTATTTCCTCTGTTTTGTAGAATGATAAACCACTTTATCCTTCAAGACTGATAAAACCTATAATATTGAACAATCCATTTTCTGATATTATACCAAGAATAATAATACAGAAAAGTGAAGGTGTAAAGGACAGTTCAAAAACTAAAACAGCAGCAGTTAAGTAAAAATCATATATGTTTGCTGAATTTAGCCCTGATATTATTATTCTTTGCAATGTAAGATTTTGTTACAGTGGTTTCAATCTTTTATCATTTGGTGAAGAAGCAGAGGAAGATGAAAAAGAATATGTGATATTAAATAAAAAGTTTAGTGGTAAGGGCAAATTAACTCATGATCATTTAACTGATCCAAAATTAAGCTCACAACCAGCTGTTGAATCACCTGGACTTGCAAATAAAAAAAGGAAGGAA